>NW_007249133.1:342062-444949 GCF_000164805.1 Carlito syrichta
GCCCTAGGCAGAGACCGTCAGTTGTCCTCTGAGATGCAGCTCGGTCCACGGGGGAACCCCGAAATCTTGGCTAGAAGGAAGCAAATATTTAACCTTAGTGCCTCGCCCAGTCAGCCCACAGCTGTCTGATGTCTTTCCCTGGAGCTGCACGCTGAAGTGTAGCCTCAGCTAGAGCCTTCAATTGCCACTAGTTTCCAACACAGTCCACAGAGGGCCACCAGTTAGGAAATAGAGAGAGAGAGAAAGAGAGAGATATCTCGCATGTCTCGGCGGAACCTCCCAAAATATTAGGGTACGGGCGGACCGGGTGAGGTTCGAGAGATGCAGGGAGTCGCGCAGCACTGGCGGGACTGGCAAACCAGAGGTGTGTGCCGGCAACCCAGAGATCCGAGTAAATAGCAAATAATTGCGACACACAAAAAGATTAAGAAAGAAAAGTTATTTAAAAATAAATTAGAGAGAGAATGAGAAGGAAAAGAGAAGATTCAGCTCCCCAAGATGGGGAAGGGGGACCAAAGCCAGGAAGCATGGCGACAGCCAATACTCAAAGAGCACACGGCCACGCCAGACTCTAGCAAGGCCGCTACCCATGTTTATTAAATCTCCTTCTGTGGACCGACTGGAACAAATTGGAAGGGAAACCATTGATCAGCTACGTGTGAGTCATTCTTTCCCTGGGATGAGGCTACTTCAGCTTTTAAGTGGAGAATGGCTTAGGGAATAATGTAGAAATAGTCATGGAGTCTCAGCCATGTGTGCAACAAGGCTTGTGTTCCAATTCTCCCAGTCTGCTTGCAGAAGGAAGGGAGGAGGCATCCGTGAGCAAATTCTGGGTGGTGACTTGGACCCACTTTCATGGTTCTCGACCAGGAGTGGAACCCAAGATTTCCACCTAATGCCATCTTTCCAGAAATTGTTTTGAGAAAGGACCTTATACTCACAAGTAAGCCCAGTTATCACATACATTTGAAAAGCCATCCACGTGCACATTTAAAAAATAAAAGCAGTATCCGTAAGCTAGACAAGATACGTAAACTTGAAAGGAGGTTTTGGGAAGAAAAGCAATACTCATTCACAAAAGCAAAGAAGGTGGGATATTGTGAGAATTAAGCATTTAAGATATTTTGTTGGTTTAGGTTTAATTTTTTTTTTAACTTTTAAAATTCATGATATAAGATTATTCCAATTATGGGAAGCACTGATTCCTGTTATCAAAGGAAGAATGTCCTTTTCCCACTTCTTTCTGAGTTTCTCAAAATTTCCATTTCTTCTTAACTCTGCTGCTTTGATTTGCTTGGTTTTGTCCTTCCATTTCTCCAAATGGTAAGGGACATATATTTCATTTTAAATTTTAATTCAAGCCGGGCTTGGTGGCTCAGCCTGTAATCCCGCGCCTTTGGGAGGCTGAAGTGAGTGGATTGCCTGAGCCTGCGGGTTCGAGACCCGCCTGGGCAGTGAGACCTCATCTCTACAATAAAATCACAAAATCAGCCGGGCGTGGTAGCGCATGCCTGTAATTCCGGCTACTTGGAAGGCTGAGGCGGAAGGATCGCCTGAGCCCAGCAGGTCGAGGCTGCGGTGGCCGGGAGCAGCCACTGCACTCCAGTCTGGGCGACAGAGTGAGACTCCAACTCAAAAACAAAAAAAAAATTTAATTCAATTAAAGTATGTTATTTTCATATTAAACTTTTTTTCACTTTATTTATATGATTTTTAGAGAGGTAATGGTATTCCTTTTTGGTGCCTGTTATATTCCAGAGACCTTAGGCTACTTCATTTTATTCTCGAAATCGTGCTATCAGGAAGTGTTATCATCTCCATTTTATAGTGAAGTGACCTGAGTCTTACAGAATATAATGAAATCTGCCCAAGATCCCATAACCATGAAACAGGACTAAGATTTGAACCCATGTGTCTGATTCTTTCTAAACCAAAGTGTATAAATGTGTGTATGTATATGTATATAATATGTACACGGATGTATGTCCTATACAGCATCTGCTGTTTTCTTTTCCTGGAAAGTTCTGAATGCTTAACAGGTAGATGGGATTTGAACAGTCAGAATTGGAGGGTGGTTGTCAGGGAGGAGAAAGCATTCTGAGCAAAGAAAACATCATCAGTGACACACCTTTGGTTTAAGAAAGTACAGGGGTTTAAAAATACCCCTGAGTATAAGTGGACCTTGAACAATTATCATAATACTATAAAAAAAGATTAGCAGAGGTTTCCCACTGGAAACCTCTGGGGTGGGGGTGGGGTACAGGATGCAGGACTGGCAGTAGTGGGAAACTGCCAGTCAACAAGGGTAGCTGCATAATGAACATTTGTATTCCTAACCCTGAATTGTACCCCACATCTTTAAAATAAAAAATCAAAAGTAAAAAAAAAAAAAAAAAAAAATGCCCCTGAGTAGGACACTGTGACTGACATGCATTTGTCTTCGGGAATGTTGGGAGAAAAGCTTGAGCAAGCAGATTCAGATTAGCTTATGGAAAACCATGGAAGCTGGATATGTAGTTGGGGCTTGACTTTCTAGGCTATCAGAGAAATGACATGATACAAGGCTCACCTGTGCTTCTGAGGACCATCATTCTAAGTAAAGTAACTCAAACAGAAAATCAAATGGCTCGTGTTCTCCCTTATAAGCGGAAGCTGGGTACACACAGACATAAAGATGGAAATCATAGATTCTGGGAACTCCAAAAGGAAGCAGAGGGTGAGGGTTGAAAATTACCTATTGGGTACAATGTTCACTACTTGGGTGATGGGTGTACTAGAAACCCAAACCTCACCATGACACAATATATCCCTGCACATGCACCCCCGAAATCCAAAATTTTAAAAAAGCTTCATCCTGAAACCACTTAGCTTGGCTTCTCAGAACACTATGGAAGTACTGCCTTGTACAAATAGTTTGTTAGCACATAACAACATCCCAATATGTTAGTTTCCTGGAGAAACTAACATCCATGCGTCAGAATGTGTAAACTCAAATTTCTCATTCCTTGATAATCTCTCACCCTTATAAGTAAGCTTGCCCTGAGCAGTGGCCAGATTTTAGTAATGACTTTTCCTGTTCAGTCCATTCCTGGGTCCATGGTTCTGCCTAAACATATTTAACTATGCTTTACTTCAGTATACTTAGGACCCTGGAATGGACTAATATACTTAGCACTGTATCATCCTCAGCTTTTGTTCTTTGGAAAAACCCCACCTCTATCTACTTAGTGAAGCATTCTTTTCTTGGTAGCTGGATAACATTTTGGGCTTCATTTTAACAAAACCCGACCATGAAGGTAAATACCAATGTGAGAAGCTTCATTGCGCATCTCATCCTTAGTTGATAATTGATGGAGTATTTTGTGTTTCTTGGATCCTAACTCGGTGCATTGCCAAGAAACGGCTGGATTCCACCTGTGCAATTTTTGAAAAGAAATTAAACGATGCGTTCCAGGAAGGGTTTGCATTTGCTCATTATTTCTGGCTTAATCAAGTTAAAGGGGAAGAATGAAAAACAGCTAAGGCCAGTGCACCTGTAACCAGTGTTGCCGGAAATTATGACCCTGTTAGTTTGACCTTTTCGTGTGGTAAGGAGGTCTAATTATTGAGCTGTTAATAATATTATTTAAGTCCTCATTAAATGTGCTACCATTTAATAGGCTTCTCTGGTCACAAACCCTCATTAAAAATTTCAGGAAGATTGTTTGTTAATCTTGTATTTTTCCGTAAGTTCATCTCATTGGATAGCTCAAGAAATGTGGGCTTTGGCCAGTGGGTCACAGCAAAGGATGGAGTGTTGTGTGTGAAGGACTATCTGAATTTATAATTATGCCCAGAAATGTATGCAGTATGAATGCAGATATTGGAAAACAAATAGGAAAAAAATGATTAGGGATTGGATAAAAATATAGGACATTTTTGTCTTTAACTTTTGAAAATAAATCAAATTTTATACTAAGGATTAAGCTGATGGAAAACTTGTAAATTTCATGTATGGGGGGAAATTACAGCATTCCTCACAGGTGTAAAGGGATTACCTCTTACATTAATAAGTTCTCACTTATAAGTGGAAGCTGAACGCTGGGTACACACAGACATAAAGATGGAAATCATAGATTCTGGGGATTCCAAAAGGAGACAGAGGGTGAGGGTTGAAAATTACTTGTCACCTTCTAACACAAACTTACCTGTAGATTTCAAGATTGAATTTGATATTTTTGCTTTAGCATGATTATTTTAAGAGGCATATTTTTCTCCTTTCTGAAAGTAGTTTTCACAAACCTTTATAGTGTTTCCTTTTGTATCCTTCTTATTTACTTTGAAAGAGAAAAAAGGAAATAATATAGAATACTCTGCTGAGAAACATGAATTTTACCTTTTAAACCCCCATTTTACAGATGTGGAAGCAAATCAACTTTCCCACAGTCTTCTGCCTAGTTCTGATGGAGTTGTACATACAGCCTGCATCCAGATAACTTCAAAGCTTCCCTGTAGATATATATGCCTGTGTGTTTTTTCATTATAGACTTTTAAATACCCTTCTCTGTGATATTTGCCATTTAAAAATTTCAAGAAAGCTGTGGTTCTGGATGGGGAAATTCCACCTATGTCCTGACGGGGTTTTGGGTGCACTCATGGCTCCTGGGCCTCAACCTGACAAAGTGCTCACTGCGTTTGTGCTTTACATCTGGAACATGAAAGTCTTTTATTTTTCTAAAGGAACTTGGGTGTATGGATTAAGGCCATGGAAGATAAGCAACAACATCCAACAATACACTGATATTTTAAGGAAATAATTAATAAGTTCATACTTAATAAATATATAAATAATAAATGACTTGTAATATGAATGTAATTGTGGTTTCAAAATTTCAAAAACCATAACCATGTGATTAAAATAGTAGAGAAAAAACCCCCTCACTTTACAAAATGTTTATGATCATATTCTCTATTAGGCTGTTATTAATTAGAGATTTTTAAATTAAGATAGATTTTTGGGAGCAGTAATTTTCCATCAAAGTTTCAATCCAGTAGAAAAAAATTCCATCTCTACCTTGAAAGCTTAGGCTTTGAACATAGTCTTAGTGAGTATATATATAAAACTGTTAGCCTCAGTGATCTCTGAATTGATTTTGTTTGTCCAAAGACATGAATCATCTTTCTTTCTAATAAATGTGGGGGGGAGGCAAAAAAACCCAGAATGTATTTGTTACAAATAGTGTATTTATTCTTACATGTTTAAACTTCAGTTACCTTCAAAGTACTCTCCGTTTAATATAAGACACCTACTGAGATGCTTTTCCCACTGCTCAAAGCAATGTTTTGAACTTGTCAATTTTGATGCCTTCTAGTGCTTCTGCTGTTTTTTGGTTCACCAATTCCACATCAGCAAAATGGTTTTTTGGTTTTTTGGGGTTTTTTTGAGTTGGAGTCTCACTCTGTCGCCCAGACTGGAGTGCAGTGGCCGCTCCCGGCCACCGCAGCCTTGACCTGCTGGGCTCCGGTGATCCTTCCGCCTCAGCCTTCCAAGTAGAACTACAGGCGCGCGCTACCGCGCCCGGCTAATTTTTTTGATTTATTGTAGAGATGAGGTCTCGCCAAGTTGCCCAGGCGGGTCTCGAACCTGCGGGCTCAGGCAATCCATTCACCTCAACCTCCCAAAGTGCGGGATTACAGGCTGAGCCACTGAGCCTGGCTAGCAAAATGTTTTGAGTTCTTTTTCATCTGGGGAAACAAACAAAAAGTCATTCGGGGTGAAATCAGGTGAATAGGAAGAGTGTGGCACTGGAGTCATGCCATTTTTGGTAAAAAAAACTGCTGAAGACTCAGCATGGTGTGGGCAGGTGTAATCACCCATCATGAAATAGGAAAACGCATTGAAAGACTCTCCAAAAAAGTTCACCGAAGTTGAATGCAGCCTCGCAATAATGCTGGCTGGTACACTGATGCTGATGGGTTCCTATAACACTTACCTAGCGGGGAATGCCTGTCACAAGTGGCCTGCCCTCCAAAAAAAAAAAAAACAGTTCTAGCTTTTTGGGAATCCCCCTTGTATTTTCTGATGAACTCCAACAGATCTTTCATGATAGCGATATACTAAAAATTTCACGTTCATCTTTGTGAGCCAGAGGGAATGCCAACCATCTCTTGCTTCTTTCTCCTGGAATAGTTGCAGAGCATTTTAGGTCATTGAAGAGAATTCTGTGCTGAAGGGCAGCAAATAGCATACTGACCGTTAAATAACTATCTAATTTTCTCTCTCTTCCTATTAATTCAACAGGTATAAAATCCAGTATCAAGCCAGGCTAGGTGGCTCAGCCTGTAATCCCGCGCCTTTGGGAGGCTGAGGTGAGTGGATTGCCTGAGCCCGCGGGTTCGAGACCCGCCTGGGCAGCGAGACCTCATCTCTACAATAAATCAAAAAATCAACCGGGCGTGGTAGCACACGCCTGTAGTTCTGGCTACTTGGAAGGCTGAGGCAGAAGGATCGCCGGAGCCCAGCAGGTTGAGGCTGCAGTGACCGGGAGCGGCCACTGCACTCCAGTCTGGGCGACAGAGTGAGACTCCAACTCAAAAAAACAAAACAAAACAAAACAAAACAAAAATCCAGTATCACAGTGTACAGACCCTAGTTAGTACATTGACCATTTTAAACAATGATCCCCTTACAAATGGCCATTCCTGTGATACGCCTTTCCCTTTGTGGCTTCTGAATGTCACTAGGAGCAGTACTGGCACAGTGCTAGTGTTGCCCACCTCTGCACTGTGTCTACACATGTGCAGAATGTACCTCCTTCTAATTGCAACCCCTCTGGCTTTCGTTTTCTCAACCTTTCACTTTCTCACATCCCCGTCTCCTAAACTCCAGCTCAAGGCCATCCTTCTTGTGGCTGTAAAGACACTGTCTGTGCACACCATCCTTCCACTCACGAGACTCTGGCACAGGGAAGTGGGTTGGAGTAACTAGTACTCTGCAGTTCTGAGTGGAATGAGGGACCGGCTTCCACTGTTGAACTAGAAGACTGTAGAGTGACAGCTGAGTGCCTCCCATCCCTCGTGTGTAGCCCTTATTTTGTGGGTCATTTCTAGCATTTCTTACTCCTCATCACAACTTGATCTCCTTTTTTGTCCTTTGTCAACCTAGGAATCACACTCACAGAACTGAATTACTTTTCTGCACTTTGACCTCACTAGCATTAAGCCGTGGTTTTTATAAAGTCTCATGGCCCTGGACGAGGGTTTCTCAGCCCCAGCACTGTTGACATTTGGGGCAGATGATTTGTTGTGGGGCAGTCCTGTGCACTGGAGGTGTTCAGCAGCATCCCTGGTCTCTGCCTTCTAAATATCAGTGGCACACCTCCTCCAAGGGAGAACTAAAGATGTCACCAGGCATGGCCAATGTCTCCTGGAGGCCAAAATCATTCCCAGGTGAGAACCACGACTCTAGACAACCTGTCTATTCTTGTCATCATTGTCCCTTTCCTCCCACCCACCCCCACCCATACACACAGACACTTTGTGAAGCGTATTCTACTGTTTTTTCATTACAGAACAGTGATCTTTGACTTTAGAATGTTGGTTCTAACACAGCTGGATTATCAAATTGCCTCTGACTCCTCTTCAAGAGCTGCTAACACATTTTTACAGAATTGTTTTTGAGTGAGATGGTAAAACGGTGGTGTCAGTGGTATATACTGGGTGCCTCTGACAATTCCTTGCCTTATTATTCTGAATACTCTGGAGAATATCTTGGTGGTGACTCTGCTGTCTTCCTTACATGCTGCCTAATTTTCTCAAACTAAAATACCAACTTCAACTTTTTTGTTAAAAGTAGACTCTACATTGTCGATATGTGTTTTTTCCCCCCAGTCCAAATCATGGTGCTATGATTGTCTTGATTCAAGGCGATCAGTTGTCTCCATTTTCCTAGGTCTGCCCTTGTTTTAGCACTGAAAGTTGCACATCCTGATAAGTCCTTCAGTCCTAGGCAGTTGAAAACCCTCACTGATATTTCCTTTTTTTTGCAATCAGAGCAATTTAGTGCTGCTCTAGTTTCTGTCCTACAGTGGCATGGGGGATTTGGTGCAGGGCCACTGAGTTCCTGTGGTTGAGTTTGGTCCACAGCTGTATATTTCCCCAAAATTGAACTTGAATGCTTACTGTGGACCTGCTGTCCCCATGTTCTTTCTGTATCTGGCTCCTTCACACATTTATGCTAATTGCCTTGTACCTGATGATCTTTGATTTGAAACTCTTCATTCAAGGACTACTTCTAGCTTTACTTGGTAAAGGAAATCTTTAGCTCTGTGTAGGTTTTTCACAAGATAGACTCAGAGATGTACTTGTTGTTCGGGATTTCTTTCAGCTATTACCTAACATGAAATCAGGTTTCTAAAGCACTTAATAATCTCTTGGCAGTCTTTTCAAACGTTTGCTTGCTCCCAGGTGATTCACTCAAAGACTTCTTAAACTGATTTTGCAGGTGAAACAGATAGCAATCAGTGTGATGGTGATTAAGGACTGTTAGAATTATTTTCCCCATATGCAGTATATCTTCTGCACGATGATAAAGAATGCCCCAACTTTAGCTTAATTCCTTCAAATTAAAGTTTTTCCCTACAAAAATGTTTGTTAAAATACAAATCTGTGGACGATAACAAACTCATCAGCATGTGATCATTTTATGGGTCAAATAGCTATTACACAAGCCTAGGGGAGATAGGCAAGCTTTAAGGATGGAAGAGAGAGTTCTGAAGCTAGATTTGTCTAACCACAGATGAGGACTGGATGGTGACAATTCTAAGCCGAAGAATAGTGTGGAGCTGGCTGGGCTCAGTGGCTCAGCCTGTTATCCCAGCACTTTGGGAGGCCAAGGTGAGTAGATTGCCTGAGCTCGCAGATTCGAGACCAGCCAGGGCAACTTGGTGAGACCTCATCTCTACAATAAATAAAAAAAATTTAGCCAGGCATGGTAACACACACCCGTGGTTCTGGCTACTTGAAAGACTAAGGCAGAAGGATCTCCGGAGCCCAGCAGTTCGATGCTGAGGGGTGGCCGTGAGTGTGCCACTGCACTCCAGCCTAGGCGATGGAGTGAGACTCAAAAAAAAAAAAAAAGTAGTGTACAGCCATGGAGGGCTGGGAGAAGGGTTGGCAACAGAAGATAAAGTTAGAGGAAGAGATAGAAGTGAAACTGCCTCCTAATTGACCTGGCCCTTCTTTTGTTAGCCTACTATTTTAAGGAGCTACTCTGGGCCTCTGAGGCTGTTGCATATGATGGAAAGGAGAAAAGGAGGAAAGGTGATGGTGTTGCTGCCTCTCTTCCCTCAGAAATATGGAAGTGGATTGGTCAAGATCTCATTAACTCCAACGTCGCCAGTACTGATCCCATGATGCCCTCACCTGATTTCAGTATAGCAGCATAAGTAGTTGTACTTGAAGGCACCAACTATCTTGATGCTGATATTACCTCTATTTTTTCTTGTAGTAACAATCCACAAATTTATTGAACAACATTGAGCACTTGCACTCACCTCCTGTCCCTTAGGCCTTTTCTTGGCACTGTTTTATAGGAACTTGCTCAAAGGAGCTCTGATCAGAGTCTTACTAGTAGTGCTTACTTGTCAGGCATGTTAATTTTTCCCTTGGAAGATGGTTGGGATTGCATGGACCGCGCTCTCCTGCTCGGTCTCCAGCTTCAGCTTCTCAAACTCTTCCTCTTCCGGCCAGCAACTGCTAGAGGTTGTTGGCTCCCTCCTGGGCTCACCTGTTTTCTGTCTCCACAGCAGTATTCAACAAAACCGTATTGGCATGAGACTCACCTGGAGAATGCGCAAAGTCTCCACCCCAAACCTCTTGAATCTGAATCTCCCCAGGAAAATTTTTCTGTAGACTGAAATGATAGAAATATCACTCCACACTCTCTTCATGAGTGATCTCATCATGAGCCAGGGTTCTTAGCTTCAACTGTTTTTATGTGCTTTGTGACTCACAAATTTTTATCTCCCCAACCACTCTTTGAAGCTCTGGAATTCTATACTTTGATGCTCTTTGATAGCTTTCCTTGGATGTCTCAAATGAATCTCAAACTTAACATGCCCAAACAGAATGTTTAAGATCCCCTTAAAAACCATCCCTCCCCTAGGCTCCCATAGTGCATGGGGCCATCATGCATGGAGTTTCTCAGCATGATACTTCCTCTGCATACTTTTATACCTGGTCTACCAGCAAGACTATGGATTCTACCTCTCCACTATGCCATGCTTTCATCTTCTTCTTTCTAAATCTATCTACTACCTTTCTTCTAAATCCATCTACTACCTTTTGCCAAACCAAGCCCACGTCTACTGACAACTGTGTCTGCTGTAACTGCTGCAATAGACTTCTGTGATCTGCCGGCTTTACCTCTTATCTCCAACAGTTCTCTAGTTAGGAGTCAGTGTCCTCTATTGAAATCTTGTAATAGCTTCCTCCTGCTCTTCAAGTTCATGTTCACATTGTGACGTGGCTGGTAAGACTGTGACTGCACATGGCCAGCACCAGTCCATCTCACCAATCTACCTCTCCCACCACAGTCCTCGCCTCGGTTCCCTGAAGGCCCCTAACCTTGGAACCTTTGTGGGTGCAACAGCCTCTTCCCAGAGCACTCTTCTCCCTGATCTTTGGCTTTTCATGCCCAGATTCTTCCACCCCTTGAAGGATCAGGAGAAATGCCCTCTTTTATGGAAGGCTTTCTACATCACTCTATTTAATCATCACGTTCCCTCAGCTCACAGTATCCTCTCAGTTCGTTTCCCCGTCCTCTATTGCCCTCAGCAGTTGTGGTTCTGGATTCATCTCTGGTTCCTCCAGGAGATAGATGATCCTTTCCGTGATGGCAGGAACCTTGGCTGTGTGCACCCCTGCATTTCTCCCACTGCCTGCCGCAGAGCCTGGCTAGTGAGAAGCGCTGAATGCATAGTTATTATATGAATTAATTCAGGTTCAGGTTTTGTTTGTTTGTCTTTAATGTAGGGCCAAGGAGTGTCAGATGGGAAATAGAATTTGGATGAGATTTTTAAAAAATAGCTAATTTGATATTCGAAGTGTAAACCTAAAAACTAAAGCTCAACGTGGAGTTGTGATCGTTGAACTCCATGTTATCCCACCCCTCCTCCTTCATGCTTTTATCTAGATTGCGTGTAAGTCTTTAATGGCATTCACCTGCCAATGCTTACTTCCTTCGGCTGGATAATTTGCAATAGGATTTTTGTGCTATCATTTAAAAATAAAAAATAATCCAGCATTCTAGACTCAGTAACTGATTTTTTTCATTTATGTGGAAAAGAACAAACCAGAATTGAGCTTAGATGTAGAGATAAAATAGGCATTTCCCAACATACTCTGACTTGAGGGAGGTTATAAAAACAAATAAAACTAAAAAGTGTTCTTTAATTCATGTTTTTTTGTGTCCAGGTTTTCACCATTTTGAGTATTATCTTATCACTGCAGCCTCGTGAAAATCATGTATGTATGAAAGTGTCATTACATGATCAAACGCCAATGTGCAGGAGAACTGTTGTGTCTCGTTTTTGTTGACTAGTGGAACTGGGTGGCATTCAATAATTTCTTCCCTCTGGAAGGGGGAGTGAACTTCAAGTGAAAACTGACCCTGTATAACTCATAACATAATTTCATTGTTAAGCAGAACTATTTGTGCAGATTTCTGCCTCTTGACTGCACTGTGAGCTCTTAAAGAGCAAAAGAATTTTTCCTTAACGTTTGCATCATTAGGACATAAAGTCATGGGTATTCATGAAGTTGCATTTTTTAAAAAAATGGGTAACTAAATCAAACATAAAATAGCAATTTCTTATGGCTGATAAAAGTGTTTAAAAACGCCGGGTTCGGTGGCTCAGCCCATAATCCCGCGCCTTTGGGAGGCTGAGGTGAGTGGATTGCCTGAGCCCGCGGGTTCGAGACCCGCCTGGGCAGCGAGACCTCATCTCTACAATAAATCAAAAAATCAGCCGGGCGTGGTAGCGCGCACCTGTAATTCCGACTCCTCGGAAGGCTGAGGTGGAAGGATTGCCGGGGCCCAGCAGGTCGAGGCTGAGGTGGCCGGGAGCGGCCGCTGCACTCCAGTCTGGGCAACCGAGTGAGACTTCAACTCAAAAAAAAAAGTGTTTAAAAACAAATCAATATATTCTTGACAGAATTTAGAATGATATACTAAAGCCTGCATCATTGTGCTTATGAACATTGGAGGAAGAGATTCTCACTGGCCTTTATCCTTTGCAGATGAATAAGGGAGTTGATGGTGGTGATCAGGTGCCACTTGGTGTTTTTATCATTGTAGGAGAGATTTGCTTAGTCAACTTTTACATTCGTTGTCTTTGTTTTCATCTTTCTTATCTAGACATTTTTACCTTCCATGCCTGGCTTACTTTGGTTAAGTGGTACAAATATTGAGCAACATCTATTGATGTTGGCACCCTTTTCACAACCCCTCTGTAGCCTTTCTCCTCGTTACCTTATCTCACTCTGCTTTCTGGGTATTTGTACTATTCCTGTAAAACTGACTCCAGTGAAATGTAGGAGCCATACTGTTTTACCTCCGTCTACTATTTTTCTCATAGTAGAAGCCATGGCTACATCTGGGATATCATTAGCGCGTTAAATGCTGACTATCACATTTTGGCTTGTGGCTTCCTATGAATCATTTGTCTTTTGAACAAGGTGTGTCTGATGTTGGAAAGAAATCATAGCAAGGTCTACACTGGAGTGCCAACAAGTTTTTCAAAAGGAGTCGCTGCACGCAAACTAAAGCATTTTTTCACCAACTGAGATGAAGCGTAATTAGCATTTCATATACCCCCACTTATTTGTTCATTAGGTTTTCATGAACACTAACATTTTAGCCATATGTGTCAGTGCTCAGTTTAACCTCTTGATCTTTCAAATATTTGTCTTTATTAGATTTGTCTTTTTCTCAACAGAGACTTTTTAATATTAACTGTTTTTCCATAAAGAATAATCCTGCTCTGTGGAGGCTGAGGGTCTAAATGAACTGACATCAGCACGGTAGTCTCCTGACAAGCCTCTCCTTGTCCCTACAAAGAGAGGGCTTATTTGGGGAATGAAGAAGTGTTCGGAGGTGGTGCCTTGACAGATCACTACCAGAATATCCCCTCAAGTGTATATTCTTAAACAGAGTACTGGACATTTTTGTTGATTGTCTGCTTCAGTAGGAGAGAAAAATCCCTGGTAGACCGATCATCTAAGACAGTACAGTATAAAAACTATACAAGTTTATTTTTTAATCATTTGTTCACATTTTGTTGGTCAGGTAAAAACGCCAGGTTTTAAAATTATTAAGTAGTTTTTGTGAAGTTTTTTTGTGTGAACAGTTTGGTATTAATACCTTCTATGAACTTGAGAAAATCATATCCAACGTGTAGAAAGTTAAGTGATGTTGTATTACTATTTACTGTTTTATATGAGGATAATTGCCTTAAGCAAAAATGGTTAGCCCCATGACAATTGTGTGCTGACACATTGGACAGGAAGCCCATGGAGAAAGGGAAGGATGACAGAGACTGAGTTCCTTTCTTCCACATAAACGAATTTATTCTCTTTTTTGAGGGACTTTGCACCCATGTTACATACAGCTACAAAACCCTTTCCCATTCCAGCTGCTCACTCCTAAACCTAGTCTAGTGACTCAGTCTTGCAGTTAGCAGTATTTGTACAGCATTACAGAATACAGATAATATATTTTTTTAAATTCTGGGTTTGTGGGTGTTTTTTGTTTTGTTTTGTTTTAGAGATAGAGTCTTACTCTGTCGCCCAGGCTGGAGTGCAGTGGCGTAATCATAGCTCACTACAGTCTCCAACTCCTGGGCTCAAGCGATCCACCTGCCTCAACCTCTTGAGTTTCTGGGGTCATTTTTCTTTTTTTAAACAACAACAAAAAATTTTTGAAGAATATCTGGAAAAATTTCTTGCTTAAATCTGGATGATGAGTAGCTGGTTATATTTTATATTATTTTATCCTTTTCATAATACTTTCAGAATTTCATAATTTTTTAAGAAGTAATATATTTAGGCTTATCACCAAAATTTAGACCTCTTTTTAATTAGACATACTTTTGTAACTTTCTCTCTCTTTTTTCTTTTTTGCATTCGTTTTCTTAGCATTTTTAGAGTAGCTAGCAAATAGAGTCATGTACGGGGACATTCATGCCCTGCTGTGTAACACAAACTGAAAAACAATATCTTAAAATAGACTTTTATTTATTTATTTATTGAGTTGGCATCTCACTCTGTTGCCCAGGCTGGAGTGCAGTGGCACACTTATGGCCACCCCAGCATCAACCTGCTGGGCTCCAGCGATCCTTCCACCTCAGCCTTCCAAGCAACAACTACAGGCGTGCACCACCACACCTAGCTAATTTTTTATTCCTTGTAGAGGCAGAGCTCGCCAAATTGCCCAGGCTGGTCTCGAACCTGCGGGCTCAGGCAATCCACTTGCCTTGGGCTCCCGAAATGCTGGGATTACAGGCTGAGCCACCGAGCCCAGCCTTAACGTAGCCTATTATATCATGTCATCTTCCTGTAGCTAACTGGCAAGTGATAGCAATATTCTAATTATCATTGATGAAGAAAATTAGTATGTGTAGGGAAATAATAACTTGTGAAATTATTATAAAGTATAAATAGTCAAATTAAAATAATAATCACTTATAATTACATTCAATTTACAAAAAAAAACCATGAAAACATGTATTTGGAGAGTAATAGGAGCAAAAAGGAGAAAAATTTCCAGGTACCAACAAAAAAAGATGATAAAACAATAGAATATTCTATAGAATATTGTATTAAAATGTTTTATAAAATGTTACCAAAATGAATTATGTAAATAAAATTTCTCCTGGATATAGTACCTTCTCACTTTTAGAATGTTTTAGATAATATTATTAAAATAAGCTAAGTGCTATTGATAAGGGAAGCAAATATCATAAACTCACCTGCTGTCAGTGCTTATCTATGTCTTATGTAACATTTTATTTGACCAAGCGGTAATATATCTGTAATAATTAATTAATGTATTTAAAATAGAAACCTTGATACTTATATGGGCAAATTATATGTGGAATGGCCTCATCTGGATAATTTTTTCTTAGTCTGTATGGAGAAGTTATAAGTTCAGAGTAGAAAATGCAACTTAATTTTTATCCATTAAGATTTAAAGGCTGAAGGATGAACTTTGCTGATAAAGTTAACTAGAACTCTGGTTTCTAGTTTTGAAGGGCGGTATCATCTAATCATTCATGGACTTAAAAAGTCATTAGTCCTGGATTTGTCCACTTCTTTTGCTTTGAAGTGCTTGCCTCTCTCAGTATTTTATGACTCCCTGTGAATGTTAAATCACCTTTTTATCATCTTTCTTTTCTTTTTTTTTTTTTTTTTTTTTAGTTGGGATCTCACTCTATCATCCAGGCTGGAGCACAGTGGCATGATCCTGGCTTACCAGAACCTTGACTTCTTGGGCCTAGGAGATCCTTCTGCTTCAGTCTCCTGAGTAGCTAGAACTCTAAGCACACCACACCACATCCAGCTAATTTTTTTTTTCAGTTTTTGTAGAGACAAGGTCTTGCTATGCTGCCCAGGCTGGTCTTGAAATCCTGGTTTCAAGTGATCCTCCCACCTTGGCCTCCCAAAGTGCTGGGATGACTGAAATGAACCACTGCAGCCCGCTACCAGAGAGAATGAGCATGACCAAGACAAAAGCCGTATTTTATTTGATAACCCACTCTCGGAAGTCACATACAATCTCTTCTACCATATTCTGCTGGACACACAGAACAACCCTGATCCACTGTGGAAGGGACCACGCAAGAGTGTACCACGGGGTGGGGATCACTGGGGCCATCGTGAATGCTGGCAATGGCAATGTATTTGGCTACATAAAGTCAAACTATTCAACAAGTTTTAAGACTCTTGTGTAATCAGCCCATAAAATCTATTTTAGCAGTATCCATTTGCTTGTAATTTAGGGACTGATCACACAACAGTTTTACAACTTATTGAATAATAATTCTTTAAAGTACATATTTATTTAATACTTTATACCAGCAACTGAAAATAACCATGTTGCGTTTCTTTAAATGGACTCTACATTTCAAGAACTTTTTGTTAAATCTGGTAGATCTTATGCCTATATACTTTCCTGTTAGTACTTACAAGACCTTCAGAACGAAAGAGAACCATCTTTATAGGGTAAACCTTCAGTGTGTTATGAAAAAATCTGAATCCATTATTTACTCCTAAGGATTACTCATAAAGACTAATAATAAACATTAAATTAGGAAAGATGAGCTAATTCAATAATTATTTTTCCCAAGCCCTGCAGTGGCAAAAAGTTGTTCATTTAGAAGATTATGTTGTTCACTGTGTATTTCTGATATTTTAGGTACAAATATATTTTTTAAACTAATGTTGCTAGTGTGAGGAAATCGAAAGAGCAGTACTAGTGAAAAATTAAATCCCACATCACATGTTCTCATACATGGAAGCTAGACCCTGGTTATACATGGGTATAAGAACAGGAACAACAGACGTTGGGGACTCCAAAAACCAGAAGGGAGGGGGAGAGGGAAGGTGGGAGGAAAGGGTTGAAAAGCAGCCATTGGGTGCTTCCATCACCTGGGGAACAGGCTCAATAGAAGCCCAGACCTCACTGTCACACAGTATACCCACATATCAATCCTGCACATACACTTCTATGATCACAACAATCATGGCTCACAGTAGCCTTGATCTCCTGGGCTCAGGTGATCCTTCCACCTCGGTATCCCAAGTAGCTGGGACTATGGGCACACACCACCACACCCAGCTAATTATTTTTAAAAATTGTTGAGGGGTTGAGATCAGATCTTGCTATGTTGCCCAGGCTGGTCTTGAACTCCTGGGCTCAAGCAGTCCTCCCACCTCAGCCCCCTAAAGTGCTGGGATTACAGGTGTGAGCCACCACACCCAGCATCAGTAGGCTTTAAAAAAAAATCATCTAAAGCTAAATTGTAGCTTTTAGCTAAACTCTACTAAAGACTCCAAATATTAATTGATGTCCTCACATATATTAACAGTAATAGAGTATGTGACTCAAACTAAGCCCCCAAATGCAAACAATGAAAACTAAATCCAGCACAGCATCAGAAAGCCTGGCAGTGAAGTCGCCGTGCCCCACCCTGAACACATGCTATTCCCAGGGGAGGTGGCAGTTCTGGAGCTTAAGTTTTGAAAAAGGTTTGCATCATTCTCAAACCTCCCTTGAACTCCCAACTCTGCATTCATTCCATGATTATTTTTATACCCATATCCCGCGTCCTCATCTTCCGCTCTCACTGGTCCCTTGAGGACCTCAGGGCGACCTGTGCAATTTGGTGTTATTCTAACTGCGCCCAAAACCAGAGGAGCATATGAAATACGTAGGTGAAAAGCGTTACCTGTGCTTAGAGAGTTGTGGGGACGGCTGCTTGGGGGAGTGAGGGCTGTATTTATCCGCTAGCTGGCAAAACTGAGCAGATTAATAAATTTTGACTATTCTCCTCCCAAAATAACTTTTTATTTTCTTTTGTTTGCTTTTTTTTTTTTCCTTTTTTGAATCAGTGTCTCACTCTGTCATCCAGACTGGAGTGCAGTGGCATGGTCACAGCTCACTGCAGCCCCAACCTCCTGGGCCCAGGCAATCATCTTGCCTCAGTCTCCTGAATAACTGGGACTACAGTCGTGTGCCACCATGCCTGGCTAATTTTTTGATATTTTTGTAGATACGAGATCTTGCTATGTTGCCCAGGCTGGTCTCTAACTTCGGGTCAAGCAATCCTCCTGCCTTGGCCTCCCGAACTGCTGGGATTACGGGCATGAGCTACCTCGCCCTGCCTAAAATAATTCTTTATTCAGCTGATAGTTCAGGGCCTTGCTAAGAGCGCAGCAGTCACTGACTCTGCAAGGGAGTGCAGTGGCTTCCTGGATGCCAGTTGGGTTCCCTGCTCTTGGCTGGCACAGATTCGCCCGAGCATGGGTGTGGCAAATAGCAGAGCATGGGGCACTGGGTATCTGTGTCTAAGAATGAATGTGGAACCTGAATGTGGAACTTTTTCAAGGTAAATTTTGATTAAATGAGGAATGGCAGTATTAAGAAGCAAATCATTATTTCCAAAATTTGGTCCTTATGTCAAAATGTTCTTAATAGATCAATTTTATTTATTCACTTAATTAACCAGGGTGTTGTTTTTTTTTTTTTTTGGTTTCTTTTTTGAGTTCCTAATCTAGGACAGGTGACCATGTTCACAGTGGTAAACAAAAAAGAGCAAGATCTCTACTGTCTGGGAGCAAACACCTTAGCATTTGAGACAGACATGAAGGGCTAAATCAACACACTTTGGTTAGTGGTAAGAGTGAAAATCAACTGGAAAGCAGTTGGAGGGACAGGGAGACAGAGAAAGCACTCCTGTGATGTGTACTCAAGAACTGAGAGGAAATGAGAGGATCTGGAACCGTCGAGGCAGAAATCAGCAGGTACAAAGGCCTTGAGGCCAGAGCAAGCTTGATAGGATCTCAGCAACAGAATGGACATTGGAGCAGAGGCATAGAGAACAAGATGGCGAGGGGGTCTTAGGAAATGGGGTCAGAAGGAGGGCAGGGTCTTGGCATGACTTATCCTTAAAACGAAATGCTTCTCTTTTTCTCAGTGTAACAGTACACAGAATATCTGCCTATTTTCCAGCAAATTTTGAGATAGAAAACTAGCAGAGAAGAATGCTATTATTTTGACTTCTTAAGGGTCAAAATAGCTTTAAATTTGCTGGTGTCTTCCGTTTGGGAGGTGTCATGTCTCAGGGAGTGTACAGCCAAGATTAGCAAGCGGTCAGAAGTCACATGTCCAAAAGTATCGCCTCCACAACTTTGCTTGATTGAAAACTGCATCTATGAATTTGATGCAGTTGAACTAAAAGTTGTGTGTTTGTATACTTGTGCCATTTATTAGAATGGGACATTCTCTGTGCTACCTAGGCACAAGAGTGTCCAGAGGGTGCAGATAAGTCCTTGGACTCTATTTTTGGACTCTGTTCTTGGAGGTGGTTGACTATCTAAGCAACCAAGCTAACCGGGTTTTACTGAAGTTGAAAATGTAACTTGTAGGACCATATAACTGTAACTTTTAAAAACTATGATAAGTTAGTTTAAATGCAATCCATCTGAGGCTCCTTTCTCAAAAATTTCAGAGTCTAAGGAAAGTATTTCACTTCTTTATGTGTATCGTTCTGGTAAGTTTAACCTTGAAATGATCAAATTTAAAAACAGATAGATCTGATATTACAGTGAATTATTTGTTATGCATCATGCAAGCATCGGGGTTGTTTAGAAGTGAGTAGATAACCATTTGCATTGTTGTAGGCAATGTATCTGACAAGTAGACAGCCCTTCAATGAACTTGGTCCCTGACTGCTGTTTTATTCTCATGGTTTAAATATACATGTGATAGATGTGAACTTAACATAAGAAAATAAATATGTCATGTGAGTGGAAAAGGTAAGCACTGTGATAGCTCATGAAGTTGGCTATTGAAAAGGCAGCCTTATCATGAACTCCTTGATACTGCTGTAGCACAGAGGTAGCATTAAATGGGTAAGGACGGGCCCGCCAGGGCAGGATGAAGGACTCCTGATGGCAGAGTCTTGTTGACCAACTGATCAGCATGGAGTGTGGACTCTGAAGTCCCACAGAGCACTGGCGTCAGGTTACGAAATTTGAGTTTTGCCGGGCTCGGTGGCTCAGCCTGTAATCCTGTGCCTTTGGGAGGCTGAGGTGAGTGGATTGCCTGAGCCCGCGGGTTCGAGACCCGCCTGGACAGGTGAGACCTCGTCTCTACAATAAAATAAAAAAATTAGCCGGGCGTGGTAGCGCGCGCCTGTAATTCCGGCTACTCGGAAGGCTGAGGTGGAGGGATCGCCGGAGCCCAGGAGGTCGAGGCTGCAGTGGCCAGGAACAGCCACTGCCCTCCAGTCTGGGCGACAGAGTGAGATGCCAACTCAAAAAAAAAAAAGAAAAGAAATTTGAGTCTTTACTTGAAGGAGTGATTTCTTTCATACGTATTTGCTTCTGAATAGCTACTTTTTTTTTTTTAGTCAGAGTCTCTGTCGCCCATGCTGGAGTGCAGTGGCGTGATCACGGCTCACCACAGTCTCGACCTTCTGGGCTCAGGCAATCCTCCCACCTCAGCCTCCTGAGTAGCTGGCACTACAAGTGCACACCACCATGGCTGGCAGAGTTTTAAAATTTTTTGTAGAGATGAAGTCTTACTATGTTGCCCAGGCTGGTCTCAAACTCCTGGGCTCAAGCAGTTTTCCCACCTTGGTCTCCCAAAGTGCTGGGATTACAGGTGTGAGCCACCATGCCCAGCCTGAGTAGTTACTTCTTATTAAGAGGCCGAGACAAGTGGATTGCCTGAGCCTGTGGATTCGAGTCCAGCCCGGGCAACTTGACGAGACCCCATCTCTACAATAAATCAAAAATTAGCCAGACATGGTAGTGCACACCTGTAATTCCGGCTACTTGAAAGGCTGAGGTGGAAGGATCACTGGAGCCCTACGGGCTGATGCTGGGGTGGCTGTGAGCATGCCACTGCACTTCAGCCTGGGAGACAGAGTGAGACTTCAACTCAAAGAAAAAAAAGATTCCTTCCTGTTTGTTGTTTGTACATGTTTTAAAGAGGACAATGTGTCACCCTAGAGATATACAATTGAGAGCAGAATATCATTGAGCCAGCACGAAGTTTAGCACATTGAATCTATATGTGCATATAAATGTAAACGTTTAAAATTTAAATTAAACTTTAATTTTATAAATTAAATTAGTACAGACAAATAAAAACTGACCTGTTGAAGGAAAGGCAGGATAATGATTCATAGTCAATACTGATATGGAATTCAGGAGGTCTGGATTTTATAACCTTACCTGCCACTTGCTAATTTTGTGCTTGTTTCACTAGCTATAACATCTGAATAATATATGACATAATTATTGGGAATAGCAAAGTGTGAATGTAGGTATATATGTATATAATGCACACGTGTTATAGAACTAACTTCATTAGGAGTCCTTGAAGTGCTGATACTTTAGCACAGTGCCTAGCAAGACATTAGCACTCAATAAATATCATTTATAATCAAGTTTTCTCTTTTTTGTGCCCCCAGAAAGTAGGTGGATATTTTTCATTCCACTATGTTGATATCACATCAAGGCTAAATCAACCTGAAAATAACTTTTTACATCTGTTTGCCTGGGTCTTTCTTTTTGGAGGACTCTTGTTTTTGCCTCTGAAGGCTTCTTTGACTTGTATTGGACAAAAGTGAGAGGGCAGAAAATGATTCCCTTTCACCATTCCTTTAGAGCATGCATGGGTGGAAACAATATGCTTGTATAGTCTGACATCACTAGTAGAGGGGATCACAGATTCAGAGACTTCCTGTACCTCACCAAACCCCGTATAGCAGCAGGTAGATAAGGTGTAGAGGGTGTCATGCTCTGTCTATCCAGGCCCTGCTGATCTCAGCCTTACTTTCCCAGGTGTGATTACCTTTGCTTTATCCAGTTCCTTCCCATCCCTGCAGGATCTTCAAAGTAGGATTTCTAATGAACAAAATGATTTGACACATTCCCTAAGATACACTCTTCGTTTGTATAAGGGTATGAAGTATAACTTTTGAAAGTGTTTTAAGTTTTTATTCTCATTTAGGTACATTTATATGTATTTTTTAAATTTTTAAATTTTTGAGTCAGGGATCTTACTCTGTTGTCTAGGCTGGAGTACATTAGCACAATCACAGCTCACTGCAGCTTCAATCTCCTGGGCTCAGGTGATCGTTCTGCCTCAGCCTCCTGAGTAGCTGGGACTACAGGTGCGTGCCACCACACTTGGCTAATTTTTTTATTTTTGTAGAGACAAGGTCTTGCTATGTTGCCCAGACTTGCCTCGAACTCCTGGGCTCAAGCAATGCTCCTGTCTCAACCTCTCAAAGTGCTGGGATTACAAGTGATCTGCGCCCAGCCCATTTATGTAAACATTACATTGTAAAGTGTAATGTGAATTTCAAGTTCATTTCTTTCTGTCATGCTTAGCTATTTGGTGATGAAGATCTGTTGCCCACAGAGAGAAAATAACGGATAACACCTTCTGTTTGGAACCAGAACATGACTCTCCAATGACCTTAACTTCTGTGCTTGTGCCAAGTTGTAGCGGATCCCAGCAATCTCATCACCTTCGTTTTGGTCTTCCGTAGTCAGATCATTGCTTTGAGAGATTAACATATTTTAGTTTAACTCCTGTGTTTCAAACTGGTCACAGAGATTCATATCAAACTGGATAGGCAGACGGGTTTCAGGCTTGATTCCCTTAGTCTTGAGTCATTGCTGTCCTCACCTTCATAATGTGATTACCGAGATTTCTTATACTACAATACTTCCCTTCTGAATAAAACGTTTCACAGCTTTTATTTTCAACGTGTATGATTTTCAGGTATGCTCCAATGAGTGTAAATACTAGAAACTGGTTGAAAGTCACTGAACAGGAGGGTCTGAGGGTGGTGTCACTGATTCTTGGAAATCGGTTATGGTTTAAAGATTAAAAAGACTGCTGCTGTCTGTCTGTCTTATGTCAACATAAAGTCCAAGGGCCGTATATGACATAGGGAAAAAAATCACTTAGCTTCTACAAAACTTTAAAACAGTTATCTCTTTAAAAGATTTCATGATCATACATTGTTTGCAAAATAATTGAAACAGCTGGTTGCTTGGTCTCAGTAGAAATGTGTCAGACAGCACACTCGCTGGCAGATGAATCATAGCTTTGCCCACCTTGAATGAAGATCTATTTCTCAGCCCCAGGTCAGGCCCAGCCCTTCAGGAAGGTATGTCTGGATTCTAGAATACTCAGGGAACGGGCAGCTCTACATACCTCTCTGGAGTTACTATCTCCACCCCATCTGGCCCTTGATGGGTAAACATCTCCTACATGACCAAAAGAAACAAAGTTAGAAAACTTGGCTGATCTGGAAGGCTGTTATCCATTTGCCTCTTCCTGTACCGGAGCCTGCATTCTAGCTTCTTTCCCAGGGTCTTCCCAGGCCCCGGTGCTTTGCTGGACTTGACCTCAGCACCTGTCCTATAAATGAATTTGGACTTTCCTCTCTGCCTTAGTTTACCCTCTTTCTTTGTGCCCTTCCACTAATCTTTATCCTCTAGAAACTTTTGATTTTTCTCTTTGTGTGAGTGGATGTTTACGTTTTCTCCTTGTGTGCCAAACAGCATTTACCTTCCAGACTCTTGTTCTCCATTCTTTCCATTCTCCTGGCCCTGGTCTGTTCGTCCTAAACACTCTGATACCAGGAGCTAGTGTTTCCACCCAGCCTAGTGGGGCTTGAGCCAGCTGACTCACCACCTAACAGCCTTAGCAACCTTGTCTTCTGTGCACCTGGGATGACACTTGTTCCCAGGTCTCTAGGAGAGAGGATACTTACTATGGATTTGTCCTGATGGATCCCCCCAGGTTTCTTTTCCTTGACTCACCTCTGCTTCATAACTTTTTCTTGCCGCAAATTTCACAATATAAGAAAGAAACACGTACATATTTCATTTACTATTTTAGAAAAGATATACTATTAGACCCTGGTCATTCCACTATCTCATTTAGTCTGTTAACATACAAAAGAATGGAGTAAATTGTATTAGCAGAAGGTAGTACTTGAGAATTTTCTAGCCATCTTCCATTGAGATAGGGATTTAGTAATTCTCTTAAAGGCCTTGTTTGGGTGTCCAGACTTCATAGAGATTATTATTATTCTTTTCTTAGATCTGTACTTCTGGGAAGTTAATGTGCCTATGAGTTTGTATATCAAAACAAAACAAAAAATATGTACCTTGTGCTTTATGGGCAAAATCACCCTTGAAAATTCTTTAAATTGTATTTATTTTGTGTATGTGTGTGTGCATGTGTGTGTTTTAATGTAAATGATTTGCAGTTTGAAAATCAGAAAATTTTTAGACCTAACCCTGAATTGTACCCCACACCTTTAAAAAAAAAAAAAATCAGAAAATTCTAACAGAAATTCAGACGGCTGGTGTCCAAAAACGTTGTGATCTGGACTCACTCGATGTGCATATCTCAGCCATCTCTTGACGTTGCTTCTTGTCTTAAAAATGGAAGAATATGGCCGGACTCAGTAACTCAGCTTGTAATCCCAGCACCTTGGGAGGCCGAAGCGAGTGCATTGACTAAGCCTGAGGGTTCGAGAACAGCCTGAGCAACTTCCTGAGACCTCATCTGTACAATAAAATCAAAAAATTAGCTGGGTGCAGTAGCCCGTCCCTGTAGTTCCAGCTCCTTGGAAGGCTGAGGCGGAAGGATCGTCGGAGCCTAGTAGGTCGACACTGGGGTGGCCATGAGTGTGCGTGCCACTGCACTCCAACCTGGGCAAGGAGCGGGACTCCGAGTCAAAAAAAAAAAAAAAAAAAAAAAGTGGAAGAACAGTTAGAATCAAAGAGGTAAAAACACAGATTTCCACCCAGCAACATTTTCCTTTTAAAAGAAATTAAAACATGCCTTAAACTGCCCCGCCAAAATACAATTTTCCATATTATCACCACCTTGTTAAATTTGTGGCATATTTGCTTTCAGATTTTTTGTTTTTCTTAATTGGGGTCTCACTCTGTTGTCCAGGCTGGAGTGCAGTGGCATTCTCACGACCACCGCAGTCTGAACCTTCTGGGCTCAGGCATCCTTCCGCTTCAGCCTTCCAAGTAGCTGGAACCACAGGCGTGCGCTACCATACCCAGCTAATTTTTTTATTTATTGTAGAGACAAGGTCTATACATTGCCCAGGCTGGTTGTGAACATCTAGACTTGGGCAGTCCTCTTGCCTTGGCCTCCCTAAGTGCTGGGATTACAGGCATGAGCTACAGTGCTTGGCCTGTTTTTTGTTTTTTTTTTTCTAACACCATTTTTTTTAACCTGTATATTTTATTTCTCTATACAGGGCTTAATTTCTCCTCAGTAAGTCTCCCCCATCCTACCTCTTTCCTCAGGCGATGTAACAATCTCATGTTTGTGAAGTCCACTCACCTTGTGATGAGAGCTTGAGACTTTCTCCAACTCAGAGAAAAATCAGGCTTCTCTCTGGCCACTAGCTCTCATTCAAAAACATGGTTATCAGTTGCTTTCATGGTGGTTTAACTAGGACAAAAACACATCGAAAGCCTACAACAGTGTGGTGTGTAAGTATCATAAATGTGGAGCCTATCAAGCTAGAGTCATCTTAGTCCTGACCTGACTGAGGTGTCTGAGACCAAGTTTGAGCCACTGAAAGTGAGAAGCAAATGCAATCAAGTAGTCATCGGGAGCAAAGTTGGGAAATTCAACTGCCCTTTGTGTGTGGTATGATATCCCCTGTCCCAAGTCACCTCTGTTGCCCCAAAACCTTTGTACCCAAGATCCCACCCCTTAAACATGAATGTGAATCCATTTGACTTTTGCTCAGAATACTTACATAATTACTAACCTCTGGTTTATAATTGCTGTGCCTGGTAACTATTCAATCATACTCAGGTATTTAGGTTGCAAATGATTTTTTAAACTAGTATTTAGTTTCCTTTGCTTGCTCCCAAAAGAAAAGTGAATCCCTACTATGGCTGTGACACATATATATTAAAATATAAGATGGATTATTTCCAAGAGATAAAGCACAGAGCTCAACACTTAGATATGTAATTGGTGTTCAATTGATGTCAGTTTCTTCCTTGTTAAAAATAAGTTCTATCCCAGCAATAGTGTGGATGAAATAGGATTCTGTGATCTATTCTGGAAGCCTCGCCACCTCATACCATGATTTTTGGAAAGTGCACTTTATTCTGTGATATGCATGTTAGAAAAGAATGATCCTAGCAATCTTTCTTGCTCAGCTATGAGTCCTGGGCGCGGTGGGGGTATGACAGTCATTTGTGCCAGGGAGACACCTCCTGACTCCAGGCCCTGTTGCTTACACCCTGGGATCCAGACACAAGCTTTTTCTCCTCCACTCATTCACGGCTACATGTGGGATGTCCGGCACATTTGGGCCCCTCCAACATACCTCTCTCCCTGTCTCTCTTTTCCTACCTTTTCTCTCCTGTTTTCTCTCCACATATGCGATGATGGTGAACACATCTCATACTTCAGAAGCAGTGTGCTTGCCCGCGGCCATAGGCAGTCTCTATGTATCTAACTATCCATAGAGCAGCACAGCTGAGTGTGATGGCTCACACATGTGGTCCTGGTACTTTGGGAGGCCAAGGCTGGAGGATCACTTGAGGCCAAAAGTTCAAGTACAGCCTGGGTAACATAGCCTGGGTCCTGGCACCTTGGGAGGCTAAGGTCAGAGGATCACTTAAAGCCAGGAGTTCAAGAACAGCCTGGGCAGCGTGACCCCCTTTCTTTTATTAATTAAAAAATAAACATAGAGCTATAAATGCTTGTTGTTGTTGTGGTCTGAAAGATGAATTTGAAAATGCCTATATTACACTGCTTTGTTTGTTCTGTAGTCTGGTAAACCACTTCTATTATTATCCCCAAATGTAAATTCCTCTCTCTCTCTCTCTCTCTCTCTTTCAAGTTGGGGTTAATACTCTGTCACCCAGGCTGAAGTGCAGTGGCACAATCACAACTCACCTCAGCCTCAACCTCTTGGGCTCAAGCGATCTTTCCACCTCAGCCTTCGAGTGGCTGGGACTATAGGTATACATCACCATGCCTGACTAAATTTTTTGGTTTTTTGTAGAGATAAAGTCTCACTATGTTGTCTAGGCTGGTCTTGAACTCCTGGCTCAAGTGATCCTCCTACCTCGGCCTCCCAAAGTGCTAGGATTACTAGCGTTAGTCACCATGCCTGGCCCTCCAAATGTAAATTTCTGTAATTCAATTCAATAGCAAATTCCCCTAGCTAAGAAAAGATACGTGATTAAACAGTGTCTATACGTGGCCAGGTCTTGGTGTTGCATGAAATGGTAGTTTTGCTATTGAGAACCAGCAGGAAATCCAGTACAAAGAGACTGAAGAAACCAGGACAGAGAACGGAAGGAATTAATTTGGGTGAAGTTGGAGCCAAGGAATGTAAGACCTGGTTGCTTATGATAACCAGTTTGTTTTTTATTCCAAGTGTAATAAGTCATAATAAAATTTTGGCTTCTGGGCAGAGGATAGACTAGTGAACAGTGGACGGTGGAGACGGTTGACGCAGGAAAAGCAGGTGAGAAGCCTTTGTAGAGGTCCGAGTGAGAGAGGGTAGAGGTTTAAACCAGGGGATTTGCAGTGGGGAGAAGAGGTTTTAGGTCTGCGCTGCATTTTGGAGGTAAAGCTAACAGGATCTGCTGCTGGATTGGACATTGTGTATAAGGAGAAGACGGGGGTCCAAGAAGAGTCCTGGCTTGAATTACTCCATCTTTACTGACTTTCCCTCGATGCACCAATTATCCTGGTTATTTCTACCTTTGAAAAACCAACTTTGAATCACTCTGTACTATCCAGTCACTTCTCATTCTTCCCTTTTCTGTCACCACCCGCCTCTGGAAACTTACAGATTATACCTGTTTTTTGAACTTTCTAACAGATTTTGAAATTCTTGCTCTTTCATCAAACTCCTCTGATGGACCAAAGACCAGCCTGTTTCCACATAGTTTATTCAGTTGAAAGGAAGGGTTTCCATGGCTGTTCCCATCCTCAGCTCAGTCACATATGTCAACTCCTTTATGATAGAGCACTTACCTTTTAGTCAAGAAATCCCAATGCCTTCATTTTGATTCATGTGCTTGCTCTGCAAGACCTAATTCCACTTTTTTCAGTCTCTGTGCATTTATGTGCCTGTCTTTGATTGTCAGCACCTGGAGGGCAATTGCTGCCTTACCTGGGCAATTAGTTTCTAAATAAATATATTTTTTAATGGTGTTAACATTTTGATTCCAATGTAGTTGCTGTATTTGATAAGAATTTTAATCACAATGTCACCAGTAATCAGGCTCTTTTCTTCTTACCATTTGAGGGATGATATGGTATCAGAACACCTGGGTTTTCAAGAAGGAAGGATTTCACTTTCAGGTTTCCAGGGCTGGCCTCCCTACCACACTGCGTTGACAAGCTCTCCATTAGGTAAACATCATACCTTTGCCATTCTTACACAGGTACCACCTATTTCTCAAAGCTGGAAAGTCGCTTTTGTGCTTGAAACTCTTTGGAAAGGATGGAAAATCCCCCCCCCACCTTTTTTTAAAAGAAAAATTGACATCCTGTCAATTCAGTTGACTCCAAAAATATGTTTTTATGAACTACGTGTAGCAAAGAGAATTAATTTCCTTTGACTATCACCATGGACTTTTAGAAACCATGAATGATTTATTTGCTTTGTGTCTAAGATTAACCAACTTAAGAATGGAAAAATCCTATTAGATCATAGGAGACTGTTCCCTTCTCCACTGCAGGATTATCCAATACAGTATATTTCCTCATCTTTGTTCTTTTTAATAACATTCTTCCTGTACTCATTTGAAAGTCATTACTGCAAAATAGTTCCACAAAATTATAATATCACGCATGATTTCAAATGGAGATAAATGCCTTATGTTTGTTTTATAATACACACCAATGTTTGTTTTGTTTTTTTTTTAAATATTGAGCAACATGTATCTCTCTAAAATGGGACAATTATACTGCTTCTCAACAGGTTTAAATAATAGCAGTATTTTATTTTACTTAAGTAACTTTCACTATTATTTTTAGAATAGAAATATTTTGTTTGGAGTATTCTGTGGGCCATGGATTATTTCTCAGATATACTTTAGAAAGAAATGAGAATGAACCTCAAACCAACAGGCAAGCAGATCGAGGTTTGTTTCCCGTTGTTTTAATGTAAGAAAAAGCAGAATTGAGAGACCCATGACCCATGGGGACATATATAACTTGAAAAATAATGTAGGCAATTAATATTCTCACATAACTTTCAGATGCACATCTAGCTTATCAGGCCTTTCCACAGATGACTTCTGCTCGTGGGCCACAGTTTCCAGAAAATGGTACACCTAGCACTTAGTTGTCAACTATTTCAAAATTAAGATAGATCTACCGAGTATAACTAGGGAAAAGTAGAAATTAAGTTCATCATCATATTAGTTATTATGTGCATTACTCTTACATTAAATAGTGCCCTCTCCACATTTCTCCTTTTAACCTACTGGTTGTGTGTATTTTATATTATTTTCAAAGGGAGCTCAGAAACCAAAGGACATTTAAAAAATCAAAACAGCTAACCTTGGAAACAAAAAAATAAGCCCTAATGTATGTATCACTTTGGCAGGGTTTACATATTATCTTAAAAACAATCTGTAATTACATAATCAGTTAAGTTAAATTTTTTTGTGTCTGGCAAACCAGATACAATCCACTGCCTCCCCACTTAAACCTTGGCGATGGTTCCCCAGGGCCTCCAAGATGATGTCTGAACTCTTCACTGATACTTTGTAGCTCTGGCACCAAGCTCCTTTCAGCCCCAGCATCCATCCTGCCCTCTCCTGCACCTCCCTGCCCCGCCCCCCTCAGTCTCCAGTCATCTCATATCTTGGCCCCTGTGGATTCTGCAATCCAAATTTTGCCCCTCTGCCAGTGGCAACCTCTCCTTCATCTTGGCCTAGTGAGTTACTATTCATCCTTCTTACCCAACCTCAAGTGGCTGGGCAACCTTTCTGAACTTGATGGGGTGGCTCAGAACTATTTTATATTTTCTAGGGTTCTCTATGGCAGAGATGATGATTTACTCATCTCCGGACCCCTGTGTTTTATCTAGTACCTACCACAGTGTCTGCTAGGTGTTTACAGAATGTGTCAATAAATGAATAAATGAATGTTATGGGAACCCATCCATGATGGATAATAATCAGTGCTTTAATGACTAGTGTCCAATATTTCTTATTCTGATGTATATTTCATAACAGTGAGGAAGTCTATTCCTATCTTTTTTTGGTTCAGAAGCCGTTGTTTTGCTCATCTTTATTTTGAATTCAATGGTAGAATTTTAATATAATGATCTATAGTAAAGTAGATTTCATAATTATACACTAAATCTTGTGTGTATACCCCTCTGTGCATTTGTCCGGGTAAAGAGTAATATCTTATTCAGGGGAGTCTCAGAAACCTTCAGGAATCATTGACTACTGAGAAACAAAGTGCACCATGAATTCAGAGCTCCCCAAGTGTTTGGAATCTCTTTGGGGAAACTAACAAATGCACCAAACCAAAAAAAAAAAAAAAAAATGCAGGACGGCACACAGCTGTGTCCAGATGCTCAGTGGGCAACATAATCGCTGTAGGAATTCAGAGAATGGTGTGTTGAGATTCTTAAAGAAGGACCAAGGGAAGAGGAGGGCTGGAGTGTGATTTCAAGGATGTGTGGGACAGGAGGGGATTCCGGGAGCATGGGGCACCGTGTCCGGGGTGCAGGCCGTAGAGAGCCTTGTTCCTCAGCCTAAGGAACGAGACTTTCCTTGGTCCCTGGTTGCTCCACCTTTTCTCCAGATTCTTCCACTTGCCTACTGCCTTGCTGCACTGGGTCACACTAGCCAAGTGCTGGAACAGATCCAGTAGGAAACGTGTAAGAAGCTTCCTGGCCATCACAGAAAATTGCTGGAGTATCAAATTGCTTTGTTGCTTGGGCTGCACATCTGTTTCCTTGCCCTCTCCCCAGCCCCCGTGCTGGTTAACGTGGGGCTCCTGGCTCCTGACTCCTTGACCTTCTGAGCATTCCTAAAGCCTGTCCCTATGTCTTAGGGCTCTCGTCTGCCTGCCCGGTTTCTCCTCTACCTTTGGCGTCTGAACTCCCGTGACCTGTATGTTCTAATTCCTGCTTGGCTGGGTCTCCCGACTTGCTGTTCCACGCCGGCTCTCGGCGTGTTAGTGCAGCTGGCTTGGATCTAGCTAGTGCTGACCTACTGCATAGATGACATTTCCATCGTCTCCCGCCCAGCTTCTTGTTCTATCATAACAACCAGCTTGCTTGGCATGAAGGATTCATTTGAGGGAATATAAAATTAAAAAAAAAAAAAAAGTAAGATAAAAAGCTAGGCTGTGAGAGGATTGGCAAGACAAGCCGAAGTTTATATTTCACTCTCTAGACCAGTGATCTTCAAAGTGGGAGGTTTGCACCCTCAAAAGGAGGCAGGGTGACTCATAAGGGTGTGGAAATAAATTATTCTAATGACTGGCTCAGTGTGTTTTTATCTTAAAAAATGTTTAAAGAGATAGGCTTATTTAAAATACAAGAGAAATGAAAAACAAATGTTTAAAACGCAAAGTAAGTTAAAAATACACATTTAACTTGTGGGTTGACCTGAGTCACACCACGTGCCAGATGGTCACATGTCACTTTTGCAATCAGGCTTCTGGAGGGAGGAGTCCGAACCCCACAGCCTGGAGGGTTGACAGCAGGACTTTACTTGTTTATTCACTTTCGGTGTGTTTGTGGTGCTGCAGTTGGTGTGTGCCTAGATTTGCAGGTTGTGTTTCTAGCTTTAACCAAAAGAACACTCATAAAATGGTCAAGTGCCTTGAAAAGATTCCTGCCGAGAACTGTGCCTTGAACTCCTGGGCACAGGAGTTTCAAGGATGCGATCCCAGGGGGCAGCTGATACTTCTGCTCCTGACACCGGCTCTTTCTCAGCCACACTCAGAACAAAAAATCAGAGGTACTGGAACCAGACGTGACCAGAATTCCACCGCCAAAAACTGACGTGTTCTAAGAAGACTGTTAGAAAAGTGACTGGATACAAACACCTCCGACAAGGAACCTCACCCTAAGTGTATATTTTGCTTGGAGATAATAAGCACTATGAATATGGTGTTGTGATCAGCTAGGCATTTTAAAATAGTGTTTTTATATTCAGCCTTTACAGTTTCCACTTTTGCCCACGTTTAGTTATCTATAAACTCCAGCACACATATAAATATATTTAATTTTTAGAGTGTGTGTGTATACACACACACACACACACACACATAAATATTTCTGTTTGGGGTACATGATTGAAAAGTTTTTAGTGATTGGGGTTATTCTGTGGTCATCTGACTGAACGTTTTTAGAGATCACAGGTACACCCAGTGAGGGTTTTTTTTGGTTACAGAAAACTGACTACTGATTGAAAATCTACTCTTTTGTGGCAATGTATTCCTAGAGACTTTCAGAAATATTACTTCTTACCCATACAACTCAATCTTTTTGACAGTGGTGATGACTGGTTATTTTATCAGTGTTCCTATCTATTTCTATTACAGCATTGGTTATATATTTGAATTTTGCAACCCAAAAGAAAAAGGAGGGTGACATTAACCTAGTCTGGAATAGTTATCATATTAGCCAAGTAGTGGCCATATCTGATTTCATATGGAAAAACAGAGTTCAACCAGTGTGTTTTCTGTCCATTTTAAAAGTAAACCTAGTAAGGGGATTTTCACAGAGAACTGTAACATCTTAAACACATTTGATGGGTTTACCACGGGAAGTCATTATGGCTGTAAAGTTGGCATGGCTCTATTTTTAAGTGAAGTCCCTCAGGAAAGCCGGGTAGGCAGGATAATGAGAATTCTATTTTTAACTCAGGTCAATTTTTTCATGTATTGACAACAATGGGGCTTTTTCTGATGGACAACTAGGCATCGAGCTTTTGAACTCTTTCATATTCTGTAAACATGAGGACGCACCAGCATGTCTCCTGATCCAAACTCTCATCCAGACTTCACGTGCTGGGTCCATGATCATTTACTTTTGTGTGCAAAGTTCATTGAAAGATGTGGCTTGAATTTATCCTCTTAATATTTCTATGGAAACTAATATTGTTTTATATACTGGTTTACCTGGAAGGAAAATAAAGTTTACTTTAGCTTATGGTAATTTTTAAAGTTGACCTTGCAACTTCTCATTTCTTCATATTATTGGTTTTTCTACTATTGCAGTTGAATTTAAAATGAGAAATATTTGACCAAGCGTCATGGTCCATGGCTGTAATCCCAGTACTTCGGGAGGCCAAGGCGGGAGGTTTGCTTGAGGCCAGGAGTTTGAGACCAGCCTGGGCAACATAGCGAGGCCTTGTCTCTACAAAAAAAAATCAAAAAATTATCCAGACATAGTGGCATACACCAGTAGTCCCAGCTATTCGGGAGGCTGAGATGGGAGGATCACTTGAGGCCAGGAGTTTGAGGCTGCGGTGAGCCAGGATCATGTCACTGCATTCCAGCCTGGACAACAGAGTGAGATCCTGTCTCAAATAAAATAGCATAAAATAAAATAAGAAATTTTAAACTTTTAATACAGTATAATGATTGGGCTTTTAAATTTTATTCCCCGCCCCCTTTATTTATGTATTTATTTTTGGCCTCTGCAATCTTAGCTTCCTGTACCTTTAAAAGCTTTATAAGCTCTTGGAATCAGAATGTCATGGACTTTTTTTCCTTTTCTCCTAGGAAGTTAATTAAGGTGGGAACTGTCCCAGTCCCGTAGTGTCTTCGCGTAGCTCAGGTTGAGGACAGATTATCCTTAGGCCATTGGAACAGCTGCCACGTCTGCTGGTGAACAGCAGCATGTGAAGTCCACAGTCCTGGGTTTGAATCTTGGCTCTGCCAATTGTAGGCTGTATGGCGTGGGCAGTGGACTCAGTAAGTCAATCTCATGGAGGTGTTATGAGCCTAAAATGTAGAAATGCTTGTGCATTTCCTAACAAAGTGTCTGAAACACAGTAAGCGCTTCATAAATACAAGCTGTTATGATTGTTGTTATGATGTGAGGAAGAGAGAACCTTATTAACAGAGATGTCGTAGGAGATACATAACTTCTCAAAAAGACCAGCAGGGAAAGTGGAAAACCTACTGTGTGCAGATGCCAAGGCCCCGTAAGATGAAGGACGTGGGAGGGAAGGGGAGAGGAAAAACAGGGCTGGCAGGACCTGTGTCAGCGTAAATGACAGCATCAAACGTTTTACTTGGCCTTCTGACTACATGACCTTTTGCTCAGGGTTAAGTAAGTCCACTTCTGAAACCTATATTTTCCACATTATTTGTCTATAATAGAAATATAATTTGTCTGTAATAGAAATTTGGGACTTTAATGTTGGGATTTGAAACTTATCTTCCTTTTTACCGTTGAAGAACAAAACAGACATACATCGTGAGTCTTGAATAACTGTTTTCTAACTTGAATTGAATGTGGAAGATAGCTCCAAAGCAAACTCGAAACTGTGAAAATCAAATCCTAGGTCTAGTGCGTGAGGTTGTAAGTGGGACTGTGGTGGTAGGTCCAGGTTTAACTGAGACATGAGGCTGAGTGCCCCTTATCCAAAATGCTTGGGACCAGAAGTGTTTAGAATTGGGGATGTTTTTCAGTTTTGGGAATATTTGCATTATCCTAACTGATAGTGTATCCCTCACCTGAAAATCCAAAATGCTCCAGTGAGCATTTCCTTTGAGCATCATAAGGTCAGCTCAAAAGGTTTCGGATTTTTGAGCATTTCAAGATTTTGGATTTTCAACCTGTCACACTAACCTTAATTGAAGCTTTCCTTTGTGGCAGTCACTGTGCTAAACCTTTCATGGAGACTATCTCATTTACACCTCATGACAAATCTTTGAATGAGGGCCTCTGTTTGTTCCTATTTTAAAAATGATAAAACTGAGTTTTAAAAAAATTGAGAATTTATTTAACTTTTCTAAGGTCACACAACTATTAAGTGGAGATAAACTGCTTGGTTCTTAATGCCGGACCAAGAGTTTGAATATTATGCTGAGTAAAATGTAACTGCACAACAAATGCATCACTGAAAATAATGTAAGCCAAAGTGTTGCAAATGTGATCATTTTTTCTAATAACCTTTAACTGATTGATTTTCACTAAGCAGCTACTGTTAGCTACCTTTTATTAAGTTTCGAAGTCAAGAGGTTAATCTCTAAACAGAAGTTTAAATCTAACAGCTAAGTTTATGTATTTACAACAACAAAAACAAATACAGTCTGCTTTTCATGAATTCGTTTCTAAGACATACCTGTTATATGAGCACAGTGGAATATATTTGAATTATCTTCAAGAACTTTTAAAAGACTAATTCTCTGAGTACTATTGAAACATTTATGAACAAAGAGATTTTATTCCTGCTTCCGTCATAACTGGATGAGTTGTGATGTTTGTAGCTTTTTTTGTTTTCTTTCTTTTTTCTCTTTTTTTTAACTTTGAGAAATTTAACAGTTACAGAAAATTACAAAGTATATTACAAATATCTTCAGAATAAAATATTGTTGTATATTCTTTGAATTGTTTTACTGAAAAATATTGCAAATATAAACTTATTTTTCATACTCCTTGTTATTGATTTGTGGGAATTACTATCTAGAAAATGATAACTTATCAAGGCAGCATCCTGTAATTAATCTTAGAAAAAGTAGGCTGTGTGCGGTAGCTTAAGCCTGGAATCACCAGCACTTTGGGAGGCCAAGGTGAGGGAATTGCCTGAGCCCGTGGGTTCAAGAACAGCCTGGGCCATTTGGCAAGACCTCATCTCTACAGTAAATGAAGAATAGCCATGCATGATAGCATGTGCCTGTAGTTCTGGCTACTTGGAAGGCTGAGGCAGAAGGATAGCCAGAACCCAGCAGGTCCATGCTGGGGTGACCGTGAGCATGCCACTGCACTTCAGCCTGGGGAACGGAGTGAGACTCCAACTAAAAAAAAAAAAAAAAAAATCAGCCAGGCTTGGTGGCTCAGCCTGTAATCCTGCACCTTGGGAGGCTGAGATGAGTGAATTGCCTGAGCTTGTGGGTTCGAGACTCGCCTGGCCAACTTGGCAAGACCTCATCTCTACAATAATTCAAAAAATTAGTGTGGTAGTGCACACCTGTAGTTCCGGCTACTTGGAAGGCTGAGGTGGAAGGATTGCCAGAGCCCAGCAGGTCAAGGCTGCGATGGCCGGGAGCAGCCACTGCACTCTAGTCTGGGCGACAGAGTGAGACTCCAACTCAAAAAAAAAAAAAAAGAAAAGAAAATCTTAGAAAAATTATATTCTAATGTAATTTAAGATAACTTATTCTTAATTATTAATTGTATAGGGCATTATTTATCATCTTAAAACAGCAAGTAAAAAGTTTAAAATAATCAATAATCTAGCTTAAAGGATCTTGATACTAAAATAATTATTTTGAGATTTGTTGTGTGGAGTGACTATGAGTTTTGGCTTGACAGTCCAGTGGCTGTTTAATCCCCGACTTCAGTATTACTTATTAATCTCGGTGCCCTTTGGTCAGGAATTTGGGGAAGAGCCACATGAGTTGAGCATGACTAGGTCCACAGCCTTGTTTGTTTGTTTTTCCTTTGTGGCTGAAGGCTAAACTCCTTTAGTAAGGCAGAAACATTTACAAAAATTAACATTGATTGTGAGACTGGCAGAAAAAGGGGTGGAAACTAAATAAAAATGACACCTCAAATTCTAAAATTAGCCACCGTGATCGATGTGCTGCCATCGGGGGCGCTGTTGGCCAGCCGGTGCAGAAGGACTCTGCCCTGCACCCTAGGTGCTCTGGGGAGGAACCCAACCTCGGATAGCAGAGTTTGCCTTTACACAGGGTAGTAAGTGGGCAAGCTTCATCTCTAGACAAAGCACCGAGACTAATAGCTTCAGAAGGGCAGACTGGTTGATTTTACTTGTAAATATGCACATATTTAATAGTTCAGCATTTCATAGTTCATAAGTGTAAACACTTAGATTCCAAGGGTAAGGCCTCTGGCCACCCTTAACACAATTATTTGTTCCTGCTTTGAAACCCTCGAAAGGATTCGATCCTCTTTTATTTAGGATGACAGGTTTTGGTTTAGATGAGTATGGGCAAAGGATCTGGGCCTTTCTCTCTTGTTTCCAAGAGGTTTTCTCTGGGTATGCACTAGCTCCAAGACTTGGGATTTGGGGTGATATTGAGGAGATATTTGATAAGGTTACTGTTGGCCTCCTACTGAGTTTTCAGTGTGGCTGCAATCTAGCCTTAATTCTGTTTTGTATGGTATTTTTTTCTAGAACCTCATTCCAGTGCATTATTTGGAAGCAGGATTATACTTAATAAGGCAACGGCAAATTTTTACAGTATGGATTTAATATTACAATTTTGCATTTCATTTGAAGTGGCACTTTAATAACCATGACTTCACATTTAAATATCTGAAGATTTCTTAAATTGGTAACAGCATTACAGTGTTTTTGAAATCTAAAAGACATTTAGATTTTCAACAGTTCCACCACCATTATGGGGGGGGGGTACAAACCTAGATCAATTGATTAGGTCTCTTTTGTGGTGAAGCCTGGGCCTTTGAATTTTTAGGAAGCTCTGCAGATGATCTTGTGAGCACCCCAGGTAGATAAACAATGGTTTATAGTTTCAACCACAGTGAATATATTATTCTGTGTTCAATTTATAGAGTCTATTTTACTTAACTCTATAGCAGATATTTCCATGGTTTCTTCATAGTGCACACATTTTTGTTAGAACAACTGTGTATTTGTGTATCCTCGTCTATTAAATCTTTCATGTGAATGTTTCCTTTGTAAGTTAGTAGAAAACAATGCTACAGCCTCATTGGATTTCGGTCGAGCCATTTCCAGAGCAATCAAAAAGAATGAACAAGCCTTGTTGTTCCCAGTTGCCACATTGCTTTCATAAGGAATGTAGCAATCGCAATACTATCAACACTGAGTGCTTATTTCACCATAACTTTCCTGGAATTGGGAATTATCATTCACGAAACTCATTTTAAATCTTCATTATTTTCAGGACTCCAACTGAAAAGAGAGGAGAAAAACGCTGCAAATAGCTATGTTTATGAACGGAGCCAGGGCAAGTCCGTAGAATCGGAGGGATGTATATATCCCTGTGCCTATAATTAGATCCAAGTAGGTTATTCTAATTTAAGTGACTTCCTAAATCATGGCCAGCAACATCTTTGAAGATATAAATTACCCACAGCAACCAAGAATGGATGAAAACTTAACTACTATGGCTTATGCCAACCATGTGCTGGCAGTTGGAATACTCAAAATAAGCAAACAGAACTCCAGTGAAGCAAAACAGAATCAACAGGTGTAACCTGCTTTCTTCAAGTTTATATCAAGCTCTGAACCCAAAAAACTGCTGAGGGAAAAGTTTCCCTGTATCATTGAGGGACAAACTCTTTGATGGAGAGAACCAACTTCTTTCCTTAAAAGACTAAGCCAGCCAGAGTCCCTTTTTGTGTTGTTTATTATCCCTTGATTATAGAAAGCATGGCACAAAACAGTAAGTAGGCTGTTTGCTAGCCAATACCAAGAAACCCAGATGTTCAGAGAATCTCTCTGAGTTTTTGGAGTGCACCTGTCCTTGTGTCCCTCTGCCCCTTCTACTGTCATTTGTATCATCGTCTTCATCATCACTATCATTTATGTAAAAAAAAAAAAAAGCCAAAAAACCATGCATTTGTAAAAATGCTTCTTATGCTGAAATTAGTGTTTGTGCTTCTTTACTGCCTTACTTTATTTAGTCTTTACTGATAATAGGTCTTAGGGAGATGTATTTCATGATTCCATTTTTCAAATGAGAAAACTGAGCTGGAGAGGGTTAAATACCTAATACAAGATCACAGAACCAGTAAGAGCAGAAGCTGGAATTTTACTCCATGTCAGATCCCAGGGTCTGAGTAGACTTGCTAAGGTTCTTTGGTTCTCACAGTTCTGATCGGTCCAGAGTGCTGGGTCACTCCGATCTGGTGGCTGTGGAAGGTGCTAATTCTTGTAGGAGTTTTGGATCAGCTCTAGTTTTAATGATGCCACAGAAAGCCTTTCTTGACGTGCAGGAAGCCTGCAGTGGATTTTGTGACAGACCCCATCTCCTAGACTAAGTGAAAGTCCGGATCCTGAGAGAAATGACCTCAATGTCTACTTCCCAATGATCAGATCTATTTTTACTAACAATCACATCATTAGGTTTCAATCTTCAAGCTGTTTTTGATGATTTTATCTTTTGCGACTTCTGCATTCATGAGTTGCCAAGTTCAGTGTGAGAGTTAGGCATCACAGACTAGTGAATGACGATAGACTTTGATGTAGATATATCTGAGTTAGAAATCCTGTCCCACAAAAAGGGAACACTCCTACACTGTTGAAGGGAGTGTAAACTAATACAACCTCTGTGGAAAACAGTTTGGTGATTCCTAAGAGATCTAATAATTGACCTTCCAAACGACCCTGCAATCCCTCTTCTGGGAATATACCTGGAGGAACTCAAATCACTCTATGAAAAAGATACCTGCATACGCATATTTATCGCAGCATTGTTTACAATAGCAAAAACATAGAACTATCCGTGCTGCCCATTGAAAGAGGACTGGATTAAAAAAATGTGGTACATATACACGATGGAATATTATGCAGCCATAAAGAAGGACAAAATTATGAACTTCGTTGCGACTTGGATGGACTTACAGAGTCTATGATACTGAGTGATCTGTCACAGAAAGAAAGAACTGAGTATCACGTGTTCTCACTCATAAGCGGACATTGAACAGTGATCCTAATACTATAAGAAAAGGACTGGCAGTAGTAGGAATCTGCCAGGGGAAGTGGGGTGGGGCAGGCCTTATCAACAAGGATACCTGCATAAAGAACATTTGTATACCTAACCCTGAATTGTACCCCACATCTTTAAAATTAAAAATTACAAAAAAGAAGAAATCCTGCCCCTTCTGCCTCAACCTTCCAAGTAACTGGAACTACAGGTACGTACTACCACGCCCGGCTAATTTTTTTTTTTTAATTGTAGAGATGAGGTCTCACCAAGTTGCCAAAGCTGGTCTCGAACCCTTGGATTCAGGCAATCCTGTTGCCTCAACCTCCCAAAGTGCTGGGATTACAAGCTGAGTCAGAGTTAGTAGTTTTGTCACTTGGTATATTAGGTCCCTTCATGTCTGTGTGCCCCAACGTTCTTGCTTTAGAATGTATATCATAGTAACAAGTTTGCGGGGTTATTACAGAGATTACTTGAAATATCTGTATATAAATATTTTATACTATGTCTGGCACATGAGAGGCTCTCCTCCTCCAGGTATTTTTCACTCCACAATGATTATTTAAACCAATGTTTTATTTTTCCTCTGCTAACACTGCTACAACCAAGGCTTCCCTCTCTTCTCTTCTTACTGGAACAAATAAACACCAGTCACAGAGATCTCAAGTGCTCCTACAGTATGTCTATCGTCAGTTTAGGAATTCACAGCATTCATAACCCAGGGACCTAATCAACCTGGCCCTGAGACGTACCTGGGCTGCCCTGCCCTCTGTCTTTCTCTGATAGAGATATTGGGAAATATGTTTTGTTTAAACATGTTTATCCCAAGCCATTTTGAGTTTTAGAAAATGACACATTTCCCAACATAGTCATTGCTCTTTATTGTGGGATTCCATTCATTTCTATAGTTCCATTTTCTTTCTATGACCATTTTTTCTGTGCCATAATATAGGCTTCATCACAAAGTTTGTCATCTTTTATTTTTATTAAAGCATAAGTAATTATTTATTTTGGAGTGGAACCTTAAGACTGTACGGAAGCCCTCTGCTTCTCATTTTCTGGGTGCCTATCCTATTCTCATGGATGATTTTATAGACTTCAATGGACTGTCCACTCAGCCCTTTGCTCCTGAACCTTAAGACGAGACTTTGGTGGGCAGTGACACAGCACCCCTGCCCTTGATGATTTTATTTGGTTGATTCTGGAGGTTAGTGCACATTGGCTTTGTACAAGCATAAGAATTTTTCTTTCTGAATGAGTGCTGGTGCATAGACCTTTGCTTAAGCTTTTGGGTTGTGGCAGCACAAGACTTAAGAAAGCAAACTGCAAGTTTTCTGTTTGTTTTGTTTGTTTATTTTTTGGTCAGGGCCTCACTTGCCAAGGCTGGAGTGCAGGGGCACAATCACGGCTCACCACGACCTCAACCTCAGGTTGAGGGCTCAGGTGATCTTCCTACCTCAGGTGATCTTCCTACCTCAGCCTCCCAGGTAGCTGGGACTCTACAGGCATGTGCCACCACACCTGCCAATTTTTATATGTTCTATAGAGATGCGATCTCACTATGTTGCCCAGGTCAGTTTTGGAACTCCTGGGCTCAAGCAGTCTTCACACCTTGGCCTCCTAAAATGCTGGGATTGTAGGCATGATCCACCGTGCCTGGCCTTCTGTTTATTTTTTGAAACTAGCTAAAAGTTCATTGTTTCATACGTAGCAGTTAGGTTATGTTTTTCTAAAAGCTTTTGTGTTTTAGTATGCTTAATAAGATTATCCCCTGGTTTTCTGGCTATACATCAAGTATTGCAAACTACCCACAACCTCAGATGTCATATCTAAACCGCTTTTGCTAGTTGTTCATATTTTCCGGTTACTAGTAGCATCCTTTCAGTCCCCCAGATCGAGAGTCACAGAATCATAAAGTACCACAGAACTCATCTGGCCCGATCCTGTCCTTTTAGCCCAAATCCACACCCTGCCACTCTCTCCTCTCATATATTTCTCATCTGCATGTCCCAGTGATAGATAGAAGAGAAAGTCTTGTCCAGAGCTACCAGCAGTTTATTCTAATGAGTGGAAGGTTGGTATTTAGATAGGATTGGAGATTTCAAAGTGGCGCTGGTAAGAAAAAATAACATTGAGACGTGTAATGGATACACATAAAATTCTCTTACTACACATTCAGATTAACTCATTTTATTTGACTGGATCTTGTAGTGATTATGATTTTTAAATGAGAGAAATAACAACTGGGGTTTGAAAAATCAAGATTCTTCCTCAGAGTAATTTCTTTTCTTGCCAAAAATGTACTGTAATTACTTAATGTATTTATCTGTAGCTCAGGTGAAGTTTGGTTTAAGTTCTGAGTAGGGTAGTTTCATTCATGGAAATGCATACCGTAGTTTAAGATCTCATGAAGTGTTTACATTACTAGAATTAACAGGAAAAATATTTCAAAAGAGGAGTATTTTACAAGACTATCTTAATCTGTTCAGGCTGCTGTGACAAATTGCCATAGACTGTATGGTTTATAGACAGCAAGCATATAACCAAGCATTCTCGGTTCTAGAGACAAGGAAGTCCTAGATCAAAGTGCCCACAGGCTGAGTGTCTGGTGAGGGCCTGCTTCCGGGTTTATAAAGACCTTTCCACTGTGTCCTCACGCAACTGGAGGGGCAGGGGAGATGTCACTCAGCCTCTTTTTAAAACAATTATTGTTATTATTTTATTCTGTTTGAGTTGTGGAGTACAGGTGAGGGTGTACTACATAAGTAAGCTGCACACAGGTGAAGTTTGGGCTTCTAGCTGGCTCTCTCTCCCCCACATAGTGGACCAGATACCCAGGATGTTTCTCCATGCTCCGCCCCTGCCTCCCTTTCCAGCAGTGTTCGTCTGCCCATCCCTCCCTTGTGCTTGCGTGACCGGGGATCAGGGCCCGCTTAAGAGTGAGAGCATGCAGTATTCACCCCCAAATGCTCCTCCTCACGGAACGCCACCTTGGGGCCTCAGGCTTCAGCACAGACATTCAGAATGTAACAAATTCTCTGTTGAAAATGGCGTGTTGGCTTCGTAAATAAAAGCATCTTCTCTCTTCAGAGTCAGTTTTTACTTTTCATTATGCTAAATTCAGATACCCACTAGTTTATATACAATTGTGTGATTTAAGTTATTTTTAATATGCTAGTGAGGGATGATTAATATCTTAGAGTTAATCCTATAATAAACTAAGCCAATCCCAAAATACATTTTATTGGATGAATGATACTCATCCAATGAATATAGAAGTTATAATCTCATTTGTATATTTTCCTCTAATTACCACAGAATACAGAATTTATTTATTTTTCCTCATTATAAAGCAATTTTCTAGAAAGTGAATAGCACAACAAAACCACTTAGAATGTAAATGTGGGATTTTACACCTTCAATCTTTTTAAAAAAAATTGAAGTCAAGTTCTCCTGAACTCACTAAAATCCCTTTTATAAATGTCATTAATAAACTGCTACCTGCCAAATCCAATTGTCATTTTCCATTTCTCTTCTTTTGGTATTGCTGACCACATCCCACTGTGTGAAATTCTCTCTTTAGCATTTAATTTATTTCAAATTTTTATTATAAAACCATACAAACTATTTAAAGGTGAGCACTTGTGCGCCCCTTCCCACATTCCCTATATGTTCCTCCCTGATTGCATGTTTTTTCCTGCTCGACTGGAAGTGTTATCAGTATCCAGAATGGTGCATTTACAATTCCCATGCACATGTGTATAGCTCTAAGTAATGTGTCATATTGTATGTTTCTACCCTTATACAAGTGATATCACAGTGTGTGATGTATATATATATCACACATTTATTATACATATAATATATATGTATATATATGTATATATATTTTTTTTTTTTTTTTTTTTTTTTGAGGCAGAATCTCACTCTGTCGCACTGGCTGGAGAGCAGTGGCACGCTCATGGCCACCCCAGCGTCGATCTGCTGAGCTACGGTGATTCTTCCGCCTCAGCCTTACAAGTAGCTGGAACTACAGGCATGCACTCCCATGCCTGGCTAATTTTTTTGATTTATTGTAGAGATGAGATCTTGCCAAGTTGCCCAGGCTGTTCTCAAACCTGTGGGCTCACGTAATCCCCTCACCTCAGCCTCCCAAAGTGCTAGGATTACAGGCTTGAGCCACTGCACTCGGCTGACCTGCAACTTTTATTGCTTTTTCTTTAACTCAAATAATGGCACACTGTCAACTCTGCAGTCTGTGCTGCTGAACTTAGTCATTCTGAAATCCCTGGTGCTCCTCGCCCTTTATAGCTACTTAACTCTCTACATCCTTTAGAGACCTAAAGTAAAAACCAAGCTGTTGGAACAAGACATATAATAGTGCATATATAATAAGTAAGGCTCAAACCAATGAAATATGGTCTTGCTTTCTTTTGCTTGTTTTTCTACAAGAGTCTGGGGTCAGTGTTCCTGGTCAACAGATAGCTCTACTCAGTGCAGCACTTTAAAGACTTAGCCTACAAAAGATCTTCTATCTTTTTTTTTTTTTTTTTTTGAGTCGGAGTCTCACTCTGTCACCTGGGCCACAGTGGGCCTGTCACTCTGTCACCTGGGCCACAGTGGGCTCACTGCAGCCTCGACCTTCTGGGCTCTAGCGATCTTTCCGCTTCGGCCTTCCAAGTAGCTGGGAACACAGGCATGCAACACCATGTCTGGGTGATTTTTTACTTTTATTTTATTTTATTTTTTGTAGAGATGACATTTTGCTATGCTGCCCAGGCTGATCTCAAACTCCTGGACTCGAGCTGTGTGCCCATCTTGGCCTCCCAAAATGCTGGGATTATAGTCATGAACCGCTGCTCCCAACCAGCTCTTTTGTCTTTAACATATGACTTCCAAGGTCTTGCTTTCAGCCAGTGGTAGAGGAGGGACAGTGCAAGTCCAGGGTCAAAAATGAACTCGTAAGCAAGGTCTAAATTGGTCACTTCCATTCACAAAGGGTTCAAGAAGCACAGTCCCTACATGGACCACCACACGCTAGCCATAACCTACATCATGAAAACACATGAGAATGGACTTTGGTGGACAACTCCATGTCTGCTCCACACACAGCTTCACAAGAGTCTTCTAGGACCTCTCCTTCTTTATCTGACTTCACTATCACAGCTGTCGTTCAAGATGTCAACATCTCTTTCTTACACTACATTAAAGAATCATTGGCCTGGTTCCATTTACTTCTTCCAGTCCTGTCCCCATGCTAATATGAGAAGGATCTTTCTAAAATATCGGTGTTCTGTTATTTCCCTTCAAGAAAACCAAAGACGTCCGGTATCTCTCTGGGGTCTCTGAATTGTTTATGGTAATAACTCTGTGACGCATGACAGAGGTATAGAACAGTAACAATCTGCCTTTAGTTTGTCTGTGACCTTGTCTTCAGTCACTCATCCCACATATTCTATACTTTGAACATATTTGGTAGCTGACTCCCTGTCACTTGACTCTGTCATGTATTTTCACGACTGTTTGTCCTTATTTTTGGAGTTTCCTTGCCTAGAAAGCTATTTCTCCCCATGGCCACCTCTACCAGGAGCTTTCCTAAATAATGGTTAATTGCCACTTAACCTGCGTTACCATGAATGGAATGTGGTTGCAGGCCACCAGCACTGGCCTTGTTGGGAGTTTGTTAGAAATACAAAATACTAGGCCCAGCCTGACCTACTAGTTCCTCACTAGTTACCAAGTGATCTGACATTGCTTGGTGCCCAGGCTTGAGAAAACCTTCCCAGAGCACCTTCCCAGTGACTCTCAGTATTTTTTTTTTTTTTTTTGAGTTGGAGTCTCACTCCATCACCCAGGCTGGAGTGCAGTGGCCGCTCCCAGCCACCGCAGCCTCGACCTGCTGGGCTCCAGCGATCTTTCTGCCTGAGCCTTCCCAGTAGCTGGACCTCCAGGCGCACACTACCATGCCCGGCTAAGTTTTGATTTATTGTAGAGACGAAGTCTCGCCAAGTTGCCCAGACTGGTTTTGAACCCGCGGGCTCAGGCAATTCACTCGCCTCGGCCTCCCAAAGTGCTAGGATTACAGGCTGAGCCACCAAGCCTGGCCTCTCGGTCTCAGTATATTATTACTGAGCGACCTGATTTGTATTTTGTCCTGTCTTCTCTGGGCATAAACAGTATTGGAAGAAGTCCTGCTTGGAATTTGGGTGTTTGGGGCATGCCACCAACAAAATTATTTATCTCTGTGACCAATAGAAACATTCTTACCCCTTCAAGACCATACCTTTCTAAACTTGTGAACATTACATGCATATGTTACATAAATTGGCCAGAGTTAATTGCAGCATTAGGAAATGATTTTTAAGGAAGGTTTATATTTCTGTTTATATTTTCATTTATTTTTTTTAATCCCTGTTCTGCTTTATGACAGATTAATGTAAAGGCCAGTGTATATTTAAAGCATGCATTGATTTCAGCTGTGGTATTGGCTCTCCGTTTGAATGGCCTGACCTGTAAACACCTTTTGTTTGATTCTTCTTTAAAAAATATGGTTCATCTGGCAAGTTGTTGGTAAAGAAATGCTTTTTTTTAAAGTACTACTTTAAGGATAGATCAGAAGCAATAGCTTCCTGAGCTCTCAGGTCAGATATTCAACTTTCATTAGAAACAGTGATGCCAATATTTCCTTTCAGTCCTGATCTAACAAAATGAATATGTTGCCAGAGGCATGTTACAAGTTCTTTTGGCAAACTCTGAATAAAAAACAAACAGATACAATGAATAAGAATGCCAACTTAAAAAAAAATGTTTTCATTATGGACTGAATTGTCCAGGAACATTCCTACATAATCTTATAAAATTCATAATGACCAAATGGTTGTATCTTTATTGCCTAGGTGGTTTTGTTCATAGATTTTGATAACTCAGTATTCATTGTATGAATTCTTGTCAATGATATAGTATTTTGAGTGTGAGAGTTTTTGTTTTTGTTTTTTAACAAAAAGGACCAGATGTTGGTGTTAGCAAAAAAAAATAATAATAATTTGAGTTGGAGTCTCACTCTGTTGCCCAGGCTGGAGTACAGTGGCACGCTCACAACCACCACAGCCTCGACCTGCTGGGCTCAGATGATCCTTCCACATCAGCCTTCAAGTAGCTGGAACTACAGGTGCATGCCACCATGCTCCAGTATTATTATTTTTAATTGTAGCGATAAGGTCTCACCAAGTTTCCCAGGCAGGTCTAGAACCCATGGGCTCAAGCAATCATCTCACCTCGACCTACTAAAGTGCTGGGATTATAGATGTGAGCCGCCGCACCCAGCCAGCAAAAATTTTAATGTTTAAATATTAAAGAATTATTTCCAAATTTACATGCATTTAGATTTTCAAGTAGGGGCTATAATTCTCCTTGGCTTACATGATCATTTTTATCGCCCTAGTCAACATGGTCTTGTGCTATTGGAAATGATTTTATAAGACTCAAAATACTATATCGTTGACAAGAATTCATACAATGAATACTGGGTTATCAAAAGCTGTAAACAAAACCACCAAGGCAATAAAGGTACAACCATCTGATCATTATGAATTTTATAAGATTATGTAGGAATGTTCCTGGACAATTAAGTCCATAATGAAAACATTTTTTTAAAGTTGGCATTCTTATTCATTATATCTGTTTGGTTTTTATTCAGAGTTTGCCAAAAGATTTTATTCAAGTCCAATAACAATAAGTGTACCTGGGTCTTAATGAAATATCCCTTACAATGTGAGAACCTGTATAATGTAGACTAGCCAACTCAGTAACACTTGCAGAGGATGCCCCGGGGGCCGTGCACTGTGCTGGGAGCCTGCAATGATCCATACCTGACTTTGAGAAGGAGAAACCTAAACAGAATATCTGAGTACACGATGTCAACGCTAGGATAAAACTTACGAACTTGTGCCATGAGGACTCAGAGAAGGGACCCCTTGGTTCATCCCAAGGAGACTTGGGCCAAAAAACACCTGAACTGAGGACTGAAGGATTCGTAGATTTATATTTACACACACACACACACACACACACACACACCCACACACACACACACACACAAAGGGGAAGAGATTGGTCAAAGCAGGCAACTTGGACAGAATGTCACATGTGGATGGAGAAAGAGAATCAAACAACAGTGTGATGATAGCAAAATTACAGAGTGAGGGGTGGGGGCTGCATGGGTAAACAGTAGCTAAGTCATCAAGAGCCAGGCATCAAAGTGCTTTGTAATTTTGTCATTGATGGAGAGACAGTGATGATTTAGAGCAGTGGATGATCTGGAAAGGGTCAGTTATCCAAAAAGCGAGTCACTTATTCAAGACTAGATCCATTCACTTCATGGCGCTGAATTCAGTCAAATTGGATACATCAGATCGTTTTTCTTAGTTTAGTTCTGTTGATGCTCAGTGGATACATTTCACTAGGTAAAACATTTTCTTTTCTTGAAGTAATACAAGTTTACCTCAAAATCGTCAAATTTTTAAAAATCACAAACTATAAGAAAAAATAAATTTTTGCTAGTGTGCCAGATTTTATATAAACGATCAAATTGAAGTATGTAGAGTATAATTCAGCAAACAAAAGTTGACAATGCAGTTTCTTAAAAAATGTTTTGATAATCTTCCATTTCTATTTATTAGTCCATAATTAGACATTTTTTTCTAGTTGATGGACAGAAATGAAATCATTCTCTCAGATAGGCATATGCTTGAAATCCTTTGCTGTGTATTGACTCAGAAAAGAAATTAATCTCAATTTGCTGCTCATGTGAATTTGGGCACCTAAAATCTTAAAACTGATATAAATATTCAATGGGCATAAGTTACATGATCCATAGAAACAGAGACACAAAGTTGAAACAGCATGGAGAACTATGAATAACTCAACTTTAGATTTTGACTTTACTCACTTGATTTCCTTCCCCACACAATTGTTATAAATTTTCCACTTGCTAGAAGGGATTTCTCAAGCATTGCAGGATAGTTTAGTTTATTTTCCTCGTGGATAAATTCGTATGTAATCATTTTAGCAGGTGAGAGAATTCAAGGAAGTGGTAACTTACTAGGAAATGAGTTTGCAAGGCTGTGAATTTTTTTTCGTTAGTGGCATAATTTCCCAAATATCCCATTTCAATTTTCTATAAAAGGTACTTTTCCATCTCATCAGGTCTACATTGAGTGAGTCAGAGAACCCACTAGGGGGCACTCTTTCCAAGCTTTCTTTCTCAGGACCCTCCGATGTCTTTCCCCCAGAATCCTATGGATGTTCAGTCATCTTTTGTGTTTGTTTCTAAGCTAAAAATTTTTGTGTGTAGTCTTTATTTGCGAGTGGAGATGGCCTTTTAAAAAATTATTTAAAAAGAACATTGATTGGTACCACTTTTCAAAGGACTATTTTGTGGAAAGATGCTTCATTTGTTAAAACAACAATGTATTTGATATCAAATACTCACTACAAGTTCCACTATTTCCTTTAAAATAGTAATATTCTCCTTAATTTCTTCTCATTTGTGAAGACATATAGATCCCTAAGTATATGTCAGCTGTGAACAGTTGAGAATATTAAGTCACAATAGAATGCAGTGTTACAAACAGAGATTTGTCTCAGAAAGAGCTTTTGGATTTAAAAAAAAATCATCAAACTGAAGTTTTCCTGTGTCGTGTGTGTGTGTGTGTGTGTGTGTGTGTGTGTGCATATACACATGCATACATATATACATATATATACCCACATATATATACACAAACACACATACAAACACACACACAGATGGCAATAGATAGGACTATAAAAAGGACACTTGCTCTGTGACATGTGGCAGTCAGTCTTATCCTTGCTGGCCACACACTGGTACACAGGCCACACATATATAATTATACATTAAAAATTAAACTAAAATTGTCAGTACTGCCGGAAATCATCACTCTGAACAGTTAAAATGTACTGCAAATTTAAATTGGTTTGTTTACTTGAAAAACATGACTTTTGCAATTTGTGAGATCAGAGTTTGAGACCTGGTTTCATCACTCCATTCACTTACTGAGTCCCCGCTGCGTGGCAGGCCCTGTTCTAGATTCTGTTTGTGACAGTCAATGTGCAGACAGAATTCCTTTGCTTGTGGTGTTTATATTTGGTGGTGGTGGTGCCAGGCAAAGGTGCACACCGGGTAAAGATTAAGCGCAATGAAAAAGGGTCATGTTGTCAAAGGATGCCTGGAATTAGAAACAGAAGTATTTTGTATAGGGAGGCCCAGGAAAGTCCCCCTGAGGAGATATTTTTAGAGCAGAGGTCTGAAGGAAATGAGGAAGAAAGCTGTGCAGATAGTTGGGAGAGAACATTCCAGATAAAAGGAAAAGCAAGTGCAGTCCTGGGGTTTATTGTAGAGACATCAAGAGAGTCTGGAACTGGGATGTAAGGGGAGGGGTAGTAAGAGCAGGTCAGTGTGATGTGCAGAGGCCCCAGGGAATGCTTCTCCCAGTAACACAGGAAGACATGGCGGGCTTTGCACGGAACGGCGAGCTGATTGGGCTTCACTCTCTAGAGAATCACTCCAACTTCTAGTTGATTCTAGGCTGTGTGGGGATGAGATGAAGGTGGAAAGACTAGTCTGAGTAGTTTTGCCATTGTCTAGGCAGGAAATGACCGTTCTGCACAGACTTGAGAAAGCTCCTTGACTTTGTTGAGGTTGTTTCTTCATCTTAGCATGAGGATGATGAAACCTGTAGATCAATATTTTTTTGAGGAATAAATGACAGAGCATACTAGGTCTACTTGGCCAAGGTTTTGTCGAGCTGATTCATTCAGAAGATCATCTATGTACGATTTCACCCAATCAAGATAATGGCTTTGATTTCTGCAAGTGTCTATTAACTATGAACTGATTACGCCTCGAGTCTCTGGTCTTCTCTGCCAAATACACATACCACATTAATTCTCTTTCTCTGCACAGTTCTGAGTTATGTAGTTCTTGGGCCTGCACACCTAACCTCAGTTCCCAAACCTGTGATGGTTCCCTGTCGCTTCAGCTTAAAGTGACAGAACTTTGGAATTCGATCTTTGAAAGCCTTCACCAGTAGGCCTATGCTGGGTTTGCCCTGCAAATGCCCTGTCCCCAATCCTTTTGTGTTTTGTTTGGGTTCCTTGTGCCTGGAATGTCTATTTTCTAATAGAGGGTATGAGTTTCAGTCCTCATACACAGATCCATGAGGAATATCACTCTATTTGGTCATAGCTGAATTCAGCCCTGTGCTGCTGGGTGGTGCAGACCCTCTGTCACCTCCGGCCTCCCTTGGCCTTCCTGTGGCTTCACTTGGGATCCCGGGGCTCTTGTCATTTTGAGCCATCTCGGGGAGGTAGTCAGGGGACCTGTCTCAGTCACAACTGCCTAGACCAAGACTGGAGCCTCTTCTACTCCAGAAAAGAAGCTCTGGCTTGCTCCTGACCTGAGATGCCCTATGTGGACATGCATGGGGTGTTCATGTCTGTTCTTCTCCTGGGAGTTGTCATAGTCTCTCTCATTTCACCCCTTCCCACTTCCAGGTCTGTGGATCTGCTCTGGTCTAGGGGAGCTTTGCCCTTGCTCGAGACTCTCCCACATCTTTGGTCTGTTCGTCGCCTCCATCCTGCCTGATGGCGGATGCCTTCCCTGGGTGGTTCATCTTGCTGTTGCTTCACTGGATGGAGGTGAACAGAGAGGATGAGGAAATGCAGAGGAGAGATACCTTGGTTATTTCAGAATGTGTTCCTGTCGCCTGCCCTTCTGGGTCTGATGAAGTCCTGCCTGCCTTTCCAGGCCCGGCCGTGTCTTCTGTCAGCTCCTCCCAGTGGCCTGCGGCACCTCCCATCGCTTGCATCAGAGATAAGCACTTCCCCCAGCGCTCCCTGTGCATTTCATAGATATCCTCTGTTTTGACGCTTAATATCAGCATCAGATCCCTTTAGAACTGTTGTTGCAGACTTCCGATTGTTGGGTCTTTGAGATCACAAGGCACCACTCCTCCTCTGGGGGTGTTTGCTTTTGTTTTGGTCTGACGGGTTGAGCTGCCAAGAGAGAAGGCGCAGACTGTGGCTTACAGCAGTGATCCCCAGCTGTTTGGATGGACCAGTTTTGTGGAAGACAATTTTTCCATGAATGGAGCGGTGGGGATGTAGAGAATGGTTTGAGGATGATTCGAGCATATACCATGAATTGTACACTTTACTTCTATTATTATTGCATTATAATATATAATGAAATAATTACACAACTCACCATTAAAAAAAAAGATGTGGACAGAAGTCAGAAGTATAAGCAGGCCACCATGTGCAGACTGAAATAAGTGTCAAATTCTGACTTCCAGCTGCCACCGGCTGAAGCTGTACAACTGTACTACCTCCACTCACTTGCTACTCACTGACAGGACGATATGAGTCTGCAAGCAACTGATTTATTATGGTCTCTGTGGAGTCAAACCTCCCTGCTAATGCTAATCTGTATTCATAGCTGCTCCCCAGCACTGGCATCACCATCTCAGCTCCAACTCAGATCATCAGGCAATAGATTCTCATAAGACGTGAACAACCTAGATCCCTCGCTTGTGCAGTTCGCAATAGGATTCACATTCCTGTGAGAATCTAATGCCCCTGCTGATCTGTCAGGAGGTGGAGCTCAGGTGATAATGTGAGCAATAGGAAGTGGCTGATACAAATGAAGATTTGCTCACTTGCTTGCCACTCACCACCTGCTGTGCAGCCTAGTTCCTAACAGGCCAGGGACTGGTCCTTGGCCTCGGAGTTGGGGTCCCCTGGCATACACAACACAAATGTCTTTCTCCTAGTTCTGAGGACTGGCAAGTTCAAGATCAGGGTGAAAGTAGGTCACATGACTCCCTCTCTGTGTGCACTTGGAGGAGAGACAGTGAACTCTCTAGTGTCTTCTTACAAGGGCGTGAATCCCACCAGGGCAGCCCCACCCTCATGACCTCATCGAATCCTAGTTGCCTTTTAAAGGCCCCATTCCAGATACTGTCACATTGAGGGCCAGGGTTTCAACATAGGAATTTGGGGGGGGCTGCAAATATTTATTACATAGCAGTTTTCGTCTTGTTTTCTCTTTTGTTTTAATCTCTGGCGTTTATGATGGTGCCAGTTATATTGGAGGGCAGTAAATGCTTGATCGGTGAAAACATTAAGCATACATATTCACCTAAACAAGAAAGCTTTCCTACAGGGCTCAAGGCCTTCCAACCAGAAACTGGATTTGTCAGCTGTAATTCTTGTCATATCCAGAATCCATGATTTTACATACTCCATGGTTTTGCTCTTCAGACTTTTTGATGCCATAAGAAATGCGATGATACTATTTGTTAGCAATGAGACTGTTCATGACTGGGGTGTTCTAGAGCTCTAGGGCTTTGAATCTTGCTTCTACACCCAATTCCAACTTCTGCACCCCTGGAGCCTGATTGGGAGTAGTAGGCTGAGGGGAATCGCTGTAACATATTTGGGCAAGTTTTGCTGTCTAGACAAGAGAGATTGATTATGCTCTTGAAAAAATGGGCATGTGATTTTCTAGGAGTGCTTTTGTTGTTGTTGTTGAGTTATTAAGTCCGTAGGCACCCCAGAATTTATACCTTTACACCAATACACATACCTATAGTATGTTTAGCACAATTCGGAAGATGTATTGGGCTTTTACAGCTGTGTGATCAAATGTCGTATGACTCGAAGCAGTGTTTCTCAGAATATGGTGTGAGGGCAGTGTTTCTCAGAATATGGTGTTAGTAACCTGGATTGCTCGTTAAAAATGAAGTTCTTTCAGCCAGGTGTGGTGGCACATGTCTGTAGTCCCAGCTATTTAGGAGGCTGAGGCAGGAGGATCATTTGAGCCTGGGAGTTCAAAGCTGTATCATGTTACGGTGGCACCTGTGAATATCTACTGTACTCAAGCCTGGGCAACATAGCAAGATCTTGTCTCTTAAAAAAATAAAATAGAAGAGATTGTTTCAGAATTTTGGGTTAGAATCTTTTATGATGAAGCCTAGCAGTATGCATGTGTCATACATTGCCAAGGTGATTTTTATGTACCCAAGACTTTGGGAAGCAGTGCTCTGTGTGGTGGGGAAAGACAATGGCCATATTCTGCATTATTCTTCTAAACAATCCTTGATTTCTTCTGGGCCAAGATATTTTGGATTTTGATCCAATTTTGTTAATTACCACTAGGTGATCCTATTTTTTATTTTTTGTATATTTCTTTTTTCTCTCTTTTTTTTAAAGCAGAATTTATTGAGAGGACAGAAAAGCTCCCACAGCAGGAGAAGACCCAAGAAGGTTGCCCTATTTTTTGTATATTTCTAACAGTAATTATGGTGTTCTCTTTCTCACAGGTACACACATGCCCACATTCTACCTGTATCTAAAATATACGTATGTCTACATATATCTATAACTTTCAAATTGTTAATATAAAATATTTTTGTATCTCTTGATGATGTTTTAAAGTATCTATAAAATAAAAATCTTTCCCTTTTTAAAATTTGTGCCTTTTTTCTTGATCAGCTTTTTTCAAGTGTTATCTACTTTACTGATACTACCAAAGACCAAGCTTATGGTTTTGTTAGTTATCTCTAGTTTTTTCTAGTAAATAGTTTATCTTTTTTATTATTTGTTTTCTTCTGCTGAATATGCTTACAATTTTATTTTTACTTGATTTTTGAATTAAATTTTCTCTTTTAATTTTAGTTTTGTTTTGTAAGTATAATTAAGTCTGTAAATTTATCAAGTGTCACTGTAGCTGCTTTCCAAGAAATTTTGGAATATAGTACTTTCATTGCCATTGAGTTCTAAACATTTAGTAATTTTTATTTTAATTTCTTGAATTAATTTGAGTCCTTTTAATTTTTTTTTTTTTTTTTTTTTTGAGTTGGAGCTCACTCTGTCACGTAGGCTAGAATGCAGTGACACAATCACAGCTCACTGGCCTCAGGCGATCCGTTCACCTCAGCCTCCCAAGTAGCTGGGACTACAGGCACACATCATACCCAGCTAATTTTTTTGTAGAGACGATGTCTCATTATGTTATCCAGGCTGGCCTCAAACTCCTGGACTCCAGCAATCCACGCATCTTGGTCTCCCAAAGTGCCAGGTCAAAAATTTTAACATGTTTAATTTTTTTAAGACTTTTTTGTTGTTGATTTCTAATTTAATAGTATTGGGTCAAAATGTAATTTGTCTAAAATGTCTTAATTTCGCCCTCTGTCTTACATAAAAAAGTTTGTGAGAGTATAAAAGTGTAGATTAATACTTACACTTCTTCCAACACCTTGAAAATATCTCTTCATTGTTTCTTGCCATCTGCTGTAGGTTGTGAGAAACTCATTGTCAAGGTAGCCACTATTCTAATGTAGATCATTTGTATATTTTCCCTCTCTGGTAGTTCTTAATGTTGTGTACTTTCATGATGCTATATCTGCAGCTAGATTTATCTTTATATATTCTATCCTTATTTTTTCTACTTGGTACTTTGTACTTTCGACTTATCAACTTAAGTTTCCCTTTTAGTTCTGTATAATTCGCAGCAATTGCTTTTCATATACTTTTTCCATTTCCTCCATTCTCTTTTTCTGGAAATCTTGCAGGGTCCCTTCCTGTATCATAAATAGGATGTCATAATCTTGAGCCTTATCTTTCTGCGACATCCTGAGTGGGTTCCTCAGTGTTCACTACCCTTCATTAATTCACTCGCTGGTTTTAGTCTACAGTTATTTCATTCATTGCATCTTTTAATGACAATAACTATATTGCTAAGTTTTAAGGTTTCTGCTTTTTCATATTTGCCTATTATTTCATTTGTGACTGCGTATATTTAATAGACTTGTTCTTTTTATTGATACTTTTCTCTTCATTAATCTCTGACCATTGTTAGCAAATGCCTTTAATATCTTTGACATATTGTTTCATGAAATTAATTTAATATGGAGTGCATTTATGTTCAAATAGTTGATTTTATTGATTATCTCTTATTTGTACCTACCAAGTGCCTTGATTGATTTTTTTTTTTTTTTTTTTTTTGAGTTGGAGTCTCACTCTGTCACCCAGACTGGAGTGCAGTGGCCGCTCCCGGCCACCGCAGCCTTGACCTGCTGGGCTCTGGCGATCCTTTCACCTCAGCCTTCCAAGGAGCTGGAACTACAGGCGCGCGCTACCACGCCCGGCTAGTTTTTTTACTTATTGAAGAGATGAGGTCTCCCTGCCCAGGTGGGTCTCGAACCCGCAGGCTCAGGCAATCCACTCACCTCAGCCTCCCAAAGGCGCGGGATTACAGGCCGAGCCACCGAGCCCGGCTTGTGCCTTGATTTTTATTCCACTTCTTGTTCACAAAAATGTTTGTATTTGTCCTTGGTGGTCATCTTTACTCCCCGACCCTATTTTTGAGCCCACCATTGGTCTGTATTTAGAGTGGACTTTCCTGTGTGAACCCACTGAGCATCTTCAACTGGGAGTCCCAAACAACCTTATTGATGAAACGGGAGAAATTAAAACAAACATTTTATTGGCGTCCAATACTTTTTAATGTCAACCAGGACACAAGCAACTTTTTCTTTCCTTACATCCATTCCAGCTGAGTTACTTAATTCTCTGAAAAATTCACTTTGAATTAGCTTAGCTGCTCTTATTTAGATTGCCTCAATTTTAGAACTGTTTGGCTTTGACTTGTAATGTATTTCCTGATGCAACAAGCTACCGTAAGATTGAAGAGTATAGTTTTTTTGGGGGGGAAATAACAATAAGGCTGGTAATATTTCAGTGTCAAAGAGAAGTTAAAGTTTTCCACTGGATACTTCTAGAAAGTTTCCTGTGGTCTACTCTGGATAGGACTCTTCTCCCTCAGCCAGAACTTCTGAATTATTTCCACTCCCTTCCACTCAACTTATATTTCATCGTGCGCAACTTATATGTCATCATGTTAGTCACTGTTCTATGCACTGGCTATGAAACAGTGGAAAACTCATGTAAAATCTCGGCCTACCTTCCAGCCTATTGTTAACAATGTCTTTGCTCTGATGGGGTTTTATTAATTGACTTCTGAGATTGTTTGTTATGCACAGAAGTAATGTGGTGTTTCTAGGATCCACTTTTGTTATCTTTTGACCCAGGAACTACATCCAGAGGAACTCCCTTTTATTCTTCTTGTTACATGCCTAGAAAACTGTCACAAGAAATCCTAACCATTTATGTATATGCTTGCTTTTCTCTTATTTCCTATAGTAAGTCTACACTGGGTATTCTAATGCTGTAGTCATGAGCTTAAAATAACTCCAGGAGACGATCAATAATCTATTTTATTTGTCTGTCAATCAAAGGTGCCAGTTTTAGAAAACATGTTCAAGTCTTCCAGCTTGGAAAACAAAGTTAAACTAAAGCATTGAAAGAAAAGCATAGCATCGGTGTAAACCTCAGAATTACATTTTAAAACATCGTAATCAAAAAGGGACCCATAGTTAACTAGGTACCAGAAACAGATTAGAGTTTCATTAATTAGGGAGCTACACAAGGAATGACCCTTAAAAGCAGTTTTAGGGTGTTAGTTTTCATTTTGTTCTGATCTGCTGTGATTAATGAATTTTTTAGTCAGTGACGATTAGGTTAATTTGAGTTCATTATTCAAATACCAAGACCTAACAGATGGAATGCTCAACTGAAGGTCAGGGATGTGGATTCCATGCTAAGCTCGCTGCTTCCTTCTCATGCATGTGAATTTCTTCTGTTTTGTGGTGATATCTGTGTGGATCAGTGTTACTGGGAATAAAATGCCCTAAACAACAAGGGATAGAGTATTATGAAAGTAAATGCAGACAAAAATGATAACAACTTAGGGGGGAAAAAAATCTCTCTTTTTCCCCTGGAAGTAATATTTAGAATTCATAAACAACTTTTCAGTGGAAATTTAGATACTGCACAGGTGGCAGAATTGATTTTCCTTTCACCTGACTTTAAAATAATAATCCTTGGCCCTTGAAGAGTGATTTCCAGGTTTTTAAGCAGTTTCTCTTTCTACTCTGAGGTGAACCTTAACAAAAGCCCCATGAGTGAGACCGTTTCTGTATGGCCTCATAGAAAGCGACAATAATCTTTTCTGTGTGGCCTCATAGAAAGCGACAATAATCTTTTCCCAGAAAGCTTAAGAAAGATTGGACACATTTATCTTGTTCTTCGAAGCTGCTGCCATTTTCGAGTTCTCTAGACAAGAAGGAGGTCCTGTCGTTCTCTTCCCGCAGTTCAGAAATAACATCTGCCAAGCACACAACTTGGTGTTCTTATTTTCCCTAAGCCTTCAAAATATCCTTGTTGACTTGTTTTCTCCTTAAGACCCGATCCTGTAAACAGCTCCCAGCATTCATTGCAGATTAGCAGAACACCAAAGGCACTGCAGTTATTTCAGGGAAGGAATGTCAATAGGATAAGAATTCACCAACCTCTCACTGACTGTCTTGAGGACTTGGATATAAATCTGATTCTGTCTTATCTGAAATATGAATTGCTTTGATTTTGTGAAATACAGGAGCATACTCAGCGTTCAAACTGTTCCACAAAGAGAAAATGCATTGCCTGTGTCATTGTCTCACTTTCTCCAAGAATCTAAGCAAAGTCAAAAGGCAGATGTAGTTGGCATGTGCTCTGAATTTATGAATCATCCATGATTCTGAGGCTGCTGCTTCTTATTCCATGCTCGGTCATTATGGGCAAAGGGACAATACGCAGGTGACTGGGCGTGTCAGTACCATGGTCTGTTTAATTGTAGACACATATACGCTGGGTACAAAGAAGCGGACGTTTGTACACATGGCCATGTCTACGGCCACAGTAAGTATGCTTCTAAGACAGAATCCCTAAAAATAGAGAAGGAAACATGTACCAAGAGCTTGGAAGCTAGCTTTAGAGTGAGTTGGATCGTAGGACTCATCCTGGGCTCTGAAGGGGGGTCAGTCGCAAACTCAGAGGCTTTCAGGAGCCAGTCACGCCACGAATGTGCAAATGGAGACAAGTGTAAGCATAGAGGGGGTGGTGTTGGAGACTGAAGAGTGTGTATGCTCTGCCTGAGGATGGCACAGGCAGTGATTAAACACTGTCCCGGCCAAACAAAACACACGCACAGGCAAGAGTGCACTTCCCGAGTGGGACCCCTGCTGTCAGGCCAACTTCAGTCCCCTCATCTGGTAAAGCCCATTAGATGAAATGTGTCAGGTTTGTTAAATTAGCACTTCAGGCCGGGCTCGGTGGCTCAGCCTGTAATCCCGCTCCTTTGGGAGGCTGAGGTGAGTGGATTGACTGAGCCCGCGGGTTCGAGACCCGCCTGGGCAGCGAGACCTCATCTCTACAATAAATCAAAAAATTATCCGGGTGTGGTAGCGCATGCCTGTAATTCCGGCTACTTGGAAGGCTGAGGCGGAAGGATCGCCCGAGCCCAGCAGGTCAAGGCTGCGGTGGCCAGGAGCGGCCACTGCACTGCAGTCTGGGCAACCGAGTGAGACTCCAACTCAAAAAAAAAAAAAAAAAAAATTAGCACTTCAGGGGTTCTAATTCCTTGCCTGAAAAAGAGTCACCAACTTTATCACATTGCATCATCTTTCTCTGTTCCTCTTCTGCCTTCTTCAACAGCGCACACACACACACACACACACACACACACACACACACACACACACACACACACACGAGTGCAGGCCTGGAAATACAGAAGTCAGAGGCCAAAATTCCACTCACCACAGACTGTCATATTATTCTCCGACACTAGAAGGCAAACCACCTTTAACATAGGGTGGCAGCTGTGCAGTGTGACTAAATAATGTTACTTTTCATTTCATCACAATATCATGTGTCTGTGCTTTTCAATTGCTTTTATTCCTTTGAATTTTGGTAATAACATATGCTTATTCTGAAAACAAAAACTGCGTTGGAATAGTTTTCCTTCCCACAGGTACTGTGACAGAAGGGGCATGAATATTCAGGGCTTAAAATAATTCTAGAACCAGTGTACTACTTAAAATAATGCCACTGGATCAGTGACACCTTCCAGTTTTTTCTTTGTTGAATGACTCAAGACTGTTCTGTTTACTCTTCCTTTCTGTCCTGCGGAGTGGTGGGGGGGGGGGAGTGGTGGTGGTGGTGGTGGCGGGAGACAGAAAAAGTTAGGATATTTGCAGGAACTTCCCTTGGATTCTTTTCAAATTCTTCATATAAATATTTCTGTAGGACCTCGTAAACAAGCAAGCAGAACAGTTCTACCGAACAGCTTACAATTAGCCAAGGAATAAAAGCTATTGAGCCACAGAACCAGAAAGTGAGATGAAATGCAGATATATGTGACAGTCAATAGTAAACATACAGTTCTATTTGTTTTAGATTCATATTATCTCTTCAGATAACTAGGTCAGTAGTAGACTATTGCAGGATATGCTTGTGATGTTTTTCAGTTTGGGATGAAATGCAAAAGCTATGTGGAAGCAAAAAGCCTTGCTCTGTTCAAACTCGAACAAAAGCCCAGAGCACGAGAGAAAGGATGCTGCAAAGACTGGAGCCAGCCAGTTTGAACCGGCACTAGTTAGTAATGACAGCGAGAGAAGAGGTGGGACCAGCAGGAAGGAGGGGCACTCAGTCAGGCGGGTGCATTCAGCCAGCGCCTCATTCCAGAGGTGCCCCGTGCAGGCCTGTCAGGAGCTCATCTGAATGCATGGGGATGGGCTGAATGTTCTCACAAACTTCTTATTTGTCTGCTAAAGACCCACAAAATTACTTATTTGTGCTGTTGTGCAATCTAAACTGAATTTTGCCTCCCTTCCCCACCTTTAAAATAGAATGTGGATATTAGTAAAATAGCATCCTTAGTTCTGGACATTCCCTAAGAAAAAAATAAAAACAAAACCTGCTTCTAGGGAATTCCTGATAGGATCATGCCAAATGAAAATGCTTCTTTTAAATAGTCTAAGTAGATATCACCATCAAAAGCAAATAAAACTTTACAGCAAAATGATGTCTAGTTACAGTATATGTAGAATGTGCACGGGGGACTCCGATTGCTCTAAATCAAAAAAGGGACAGGACATCACTAATAAGCCTCAGTGAGGATTAAAGTAACAGATTCTCTTAAGTGAAGGAAATGAAATATTATATTATATAATCAGTCATGTGAAGATTTACAATACAAATAGCCATTTTTTTAAATGAGAATGACTTACGGGAATGAGTCCAGTTGAAGGCCAAGAGGGTGATTATAGGGTTTCTGGTATGTTTCAGACTCATCATTCTCAAATCCGTTCTGTCTCATTAATTTTGGGTTTTACTACCACTAGGAAGCAATCCAAAGCCATTTAAAACCTGCTAGATGGTTTCCACTCTAGAAGTCACTGCCAACCCAGTCCCCCAACTGAAAATACTGGGATTGGAGACAAACTGGGGAAAATGTCTAACCCAAGCACTCTGCTCTGCAGACGTCCTAGGAATTTAACTTTAGGGCCAATTCTTGTTTAGAACAAGGGTCATCTAAATTCAGGTGCATGTAAATAAAACCCATGGCTGTTAGTATTGTGTCTTGACATCTCGTTTAGTAGAAGCCATCCAGAGTCATATTATAATGACTTTGGAAGTCCAAATGTAAAGATGCAATTGATTTTACATTTTCCATGATAATTGTGGTCTCAGCAAACCAGAATAATCTAGTAATCTTATTTTAGCCATCGAATTTGATCTTTCTTCTCATGAAATCTTGTATCAGAGCAATTCACAAGAAAACCACGCCCTTGTTTATTCTCTCCACTCTTTGGTAGATACCCATAGAGTAAGGAATTGTCCAGAAATATGAGGGAGTGATCAAACACCTACTTAATCAAATCAAAAAATGAATAGTTAGAATGATAAACTAGTCACTCTTTCTTTGGTGATGACCTGTTGACCCTATTCATTGACCCAACATCTTATGGATGTTAGGTTCAGAGTACTAAGAAGGTAGCAAATAAGTTCATGATGATCCTGCAATCTTGAGAGAAACGTAAGTACTGGACAGTTAATTAATAATGCCAGGCAGGATTCAATGAGTAAAGACAGAATAAGGAGTTAGTTCTAGAAACAGAGTGGACCTGGCATATTTGGTAAAAAGCCATTCTTGAGTTGCTCCCTGAAGGAGGGATAGAATTGGCTAAAAGGAGAGATGAGAGGGAATCTTACGAAATATTTATGGAAGACTGAGAAGTTTCTCCAGGTTAGGAGTGGTTTCTGAATTTGAGACTAGTGATAAACCTGAATGTACAGATAGATTGGGGTCAAGATGAAGATTATAAAGTGAATCTTTATAGGTCAGGACTCAAAAACCCAAATACCTGCCAGAGCCCAGACAAGCTATTTCAGTGAGGCTCTAGGTTCCAGCAGGAATGGTGGTAACAGGCGAACACATGCCCTTTCTAAGAGGAAACCACTATTCAACTCCAGCAAATCATATCCTATGGCAAGGACTTCTTATTTTTCAAGAGAAATTGATTATCTGAACTATTGTGTGAAACACCTGGATTTTTAAAACACTAAGCAAGTCTGGGTGTGGTGGCTCACACACTTTGGGAGACGGAGTTGAGATGATTGCCTGACCCCACAGGTTTGAGACCAGCCTGGGCAACTTGGTGAGACTTCATCTCTACAATAAACCAAAAAATTAGCTGGGCATGGTGATGCATACCTGTAGTTCCAGCTACTTGGAAAGCTGAGGTGGAAGGAACACCTGAGCCCAGTAGGTTGAGGCTGTGGTGGCAAGAGCATGCCACTGTACTCCAGCCTGGGTGACAGAGTGAGACTCCAACTCAAAAAATAAAATAAAATAAAGCACTAAGCAGATTAAACAACACCTATCTGGAGGCAGGTTTTACCTCATGACACTGCAGTCACAACTGTGTAGGAAAAAGAAATCTTGGTGCTTTTTAGTTAAGCCAGAGATATGATGAATATTTTAGGAAAGTTGTCACAATGGTTCCCTGTATGTGATTTTGCATGGGCAAGTCTTGTGCACCCAAGCTACAGACTTCAAGAAACTTTTTCTGTCCCTTCTCTAGTTAGGAGCTGGAGAGATATTCAAACAAATAATCAGCAAGACTTGGTGACCAATTAAACTGGCCCTCCTGTGTGTTTCTTTAGGGTGCTTTGGCTAGGGGGACAGATTATAGCTCTTTAAAGCTAGCCTTCTCCTGCCTCTTGCAAATGTTCTTTTTCAGCAATAGCCACATTTAACTTTTAATTGCCAAAAAAATTAAACAGGGAGGGATAGGCGGGTGGACCGGTTGGTTGGTTACTAAGGCTGTCCTGAGGTCTAGGACATTGTAGGAAAAGCTTTAGCCCCTTGTCTTGCCACCAAAATACTTGGAACCAAGTTTCTATTGTGCTGCTTCCTGGCCTTACAACCTTAGAAAAATCACACATCTTCTTGAACCTGGCAAACTCTTTCTCATCTTAGGGTGGTGGCACATGCTCTGTTCCCTTGACCCCAAAGCTTCTCTTCTCATATGACCTGTCACTTTCTTGTCCTTAAGATCATAGTTAAAATGTCACTTCTTCAGAGAGGACTTTCATAACCTTCCCATCTGAAGTGGAGCCTCTGTCGGTTTCCTGGGGCCACTGTAATAAATCACCATAAGCTGAGTGGCTGGATGTCCAAGCACAAGGTGTTTCCAGCACCATCCTCCCCTGGGAAACACTCCTTCCTGCCTCTTCCTGGCTTCTGATGGTTGCTGGCCATCCTTAATGTTCCATTTTCTGCCTTTGCCATACATGGTCTTCTGTCTCTGTGGCTCTGTGTCTCTTCTCATGACCTTTTTATAAGGACGCCAATCATTGCATTTAGAGCCCACCTTAATTTCATAATGACCTCATCTTAACTAATGACATCTGCAAAGACTCTATTTCCAAATAAAGTTAACTTCTGAGGTTCCAGGTGGACATGAGTTTCAGAGGGACACTATTCAACCCAGTACAGACCCCCTGTTTCATATTCTTCTTCATTGCATATTTCATACGTATATATCAGTTTATTGGCTTATCTTTCTAACACGGAAATTCTGTAAGGGCAAACTTTAAGTCTGTGTTATTTATTTCTGTATACTTAATGCCTGGGTAATTTTTGATATCTAGACACTAACCAAAAAGTATTTATTTAGTACGTTAAATAACCCTTTTTCCCTCTGGACTAATTTTCTTCATTAGTAAAGTAATGCGGTTGGAATTGCTGGTATTTCAGGTATTTTGCAGTCCTAATTATATGTGATTTTGTGTTTTTTCTAGATGCTTAGTAACCCCAAGTTGGTCTGTGAAGTCAGTGTAGCAGGTGTTTGCTGCACTACTTTTCTTAAAATTATGATTATACTGTATCTTTCATTTAGGTTCTACTTGAAGAAAAAGGAAAAAAAAAAACACATGACATTGAAATACCAATGAATTTGCCTGATGTTGAAGAGAGAATTATAAAAGAGATAATAAGCAAAGTCAGATATTCTGGTTATTTTAAGTGTAGTAAACACTCATTCTAGGTTATATAGTAAAAACACTAGATATTATGAAAACCAAATACCAAATCTAAATGTGCTTCAGTTTTCACTTTTATGTTCAGAGTGACTGATGCCCAAAAAGATCTTTATACTTCAGTTTTCTTCCGAAGAAGTGTAGTATAACTCATTTCTTTTTAATTTAAGAAGTGTGGCACAATTATTTCTCATGGAAGTTAATTTATCAGTTTGAATTATTTAGCTGACAAACTCTTGGAAATTTGTCATCAGTTTTGCATTTCTAACAGTACAATGTTGCTGAAACATCCTCTTCGGGCCTTTAAATGCTGCCAAGAAAAGAAATCCACTCAATTCTACCACTGAGAAAATGGGCAGTTCTTTTGATGAAAATATGACTTTGTTTACATTAAATTCAAGAATGTTCATTTTTTAAATTAAATTTCAAAATCTCTAAGCACTTAAAATAAAAAGGAAAGGTAATGCTTAGTCAAAATGAGAAATAACTGACTATATTAATATTTTTTAGGCTATTGCTAAGCAAAAAATTTGTTCAGGCCAGGTTCTGTGGCTCAGCCTGTAATCCCAGCACTTTGGGAGGCCGAGGCGAGTGGATTGCCTGAACCCGCGGGTTCGAGACCATCCCAGTCAACTTCGTGAGACTTTGTCTCTACGATAAACAGAAAATTAGCCAGGCATGGTAGCACACACCTGTAGTTCTGACTACTTGGAAGACTGAGGTGGAAGGATCACCTGAGACCAGCAGGTTGACACTGGGGTGGCGGTGAGCATGCCACTGCACTCCAGCCTGGGTGAAGGAGATTCCAACTCAAAAAAAAAAAATTGTTCAGAAACATTTTTTTATATTGTTAGAAATATCATCGAAACAGTCATGGTTATAGTGTTGAGTAAAAATCAGATGTTTTCAGTTCAACACGTATTTTTAGATTCAGGCCCTGTTTTCTTCCTATTCCCAAAACAGACTTCTCGCTTTGCTTTTTCTTTTTGTTTTATATTCTGAACTGGTCATTCTGGTAAGGACAGGGAAGACTGAGCACCAGCAGCTAGGAGGAGGTGAGACCAGAACTGGGTGTGCCAGGACCCCCTGTTTCCCATCTTCCCAGTCACGGAGGCTGTGGTTCATGGCAGGGCTTCCAAGCGAGCAAGAGTCTGGTTCTGTAAGGCATGCTGGATCACAGGACTTGACAGGTTCTGAGACATTAGTGAGGGACTACTATAGGAGGACATTGGCCAACCCTGGCTTGCTTTTAGCAAGGAAGACAGTAGGCTTGGAGCCAAAAGACTAAAACTAACCCCCACCTTGGGAGGACTGTAGATAAGAGGGGGACAATAGGTGGTACTATACACCTTCATCCCACAGATGTTTATTGACCACCTACTCTTATGCAGACATCATGCTGGGAACTGAATTTACCATAAAGAAATAGGATCTGGCTGGGTGCAGTTGCTCACATCTATAATCCCAGCAGTTTGGGAAGCCGAGATGGGAGGATTGCTTGAGCCCAGGATTTCAAGACCAGCCTGGGCAACATAAAAAACCCCTTCTCTGCCAAAAATCAAAAAATTAGCTGGACATAGTGACTCATGCCTCCAGCTACTCAGGAGACTGAAGAGAGAGGACTGCCCAAGCACAAAAGTTCAAGGCTGTGGTGAGCCGTGATCATGCCACTGCACTCCAGAACCTGGACAATGGAGTGAGACCCTAACTCAAAAGAAAAGAAAGAAAGAAATAGGATTGTTTCAGACTGTGGCAAAGGCCAAGGGGGAAATTAGTAGATCGATAAAAAGTCATACTAGGAGTATGGTCAGGAATGGTCTCCCTGAAGAGATGACAATTGAACTGAGACATATAAGGTGGACAAGAGCCATCCTGAAGGAGAATATCCTGGAGAAAGAGAATAACATGTGCAGAGGATCTAAAACAAGAAAGCTCTTGGTTTGTTAAAGAAGCCAAACAGAGACTAAGATGCCACAACAGTGAGTAATGGCAGAGTGATGGAGACAATATGATGGAAGAGTAGTTAGGACCAGGATCAGCCAGGCATTGGATGACCATGGCAATGATATTGGATTCCATTATGAGAGTCACTCTATCCGTGGAGGTGGAGAGGTGGAGCGTGGCAGGAAAGAAGATAAATCGAGACTTGGACATAATCACTTTGCAGTCTCTGTGTGCTTTATTTCTTGAGTGGATTATTCTAAATGTTGATGTAGTTCTCAGGAGAGAAGTTGGACCTAAAATACAGGTTGAGGAGGCACCAAAGTATTGGTGAATGAAAATGGGATATAGCAAAAACATGAAAGGAGTTGACATGAATAGACAGTTTTCAAAAGAAGACACACTAGTGGCCAATAAGTATATGAAAAAATGTGCAGGCCGAGTTCGGTGGCTCAACCTGTAACCCCAGCACTTTAGGAGGCCGAGATGAGTGGATTGCCTGAGCCCGTGGGTTCGAGACCAGCCCAGGCAACTTGGCGAGACCTTGTCTCTACAATAAATCAAAAATTAGCTGGGCATGGTAGCACGCACCTGTAGCTCTGGCTACTTGGAAGGCTGAGGCAGGTCAACACTGGAGTGGCCGTGCACAGCACTCCAGCCTGGGCAACAGAGAGAGACTCCAACTCAAAAAAAAAAAAAAAAGAAAAAATGTACAACATCACTAATCATCAGAGAAAAGCAAACTAAAACAACCATGAGATATCACCTCATACCAGTCAGAATGGCCATTATTAGAAAGTCACAGAACCACAGATGTTGGTGCAGTTGCAGAGAAAAGGGAATGCTCGTCCACTGTTGATGGGATTGTAAATTAGGTCAACCTCTATGGAAAGCAATCTGGATTTCTCAAAGAACTAAAAATCAAATTACCTTTTGAACTAGCAATTCACTACAACAGAGCTGCCCAAAGGAAAATAAATCAGTATATCAAGAAGATACCTGTACTCGTATGTTCATTGCAGCACTATTCAAAATCATGGAACCAGCCTAAGTGAATAAAGAAAATGTGATTGAATAAAATAAAGAAAATGTGGTAGATTCACACCGTGGAAAACTACACAGCCATAATAAATAATAAAATCATGTCCCTTGCAACAGCATGGATGGAACTGGAGATCATCATTCTTAAGCGAACTGACTCAGAAAACCAAACACCTCATGTTCTTACTCCTGTGTAGAAGCTAAATGGCCACAATGATGGAAATAATAGATAATGGGGCGCCAATAAGGAGAGAGGTAGGGAAGGGATATAGGGTTCAGAAATTACCTGTTGGGTACAGTGTTCACTCTCTGGGGAATGGGCCACTTAAGACTCAGTCCCCACCACTACACAATATATGTGTGTCACAGACATGCATATGCACCCCCTGAATCTAAAATAAAAAGAAGGAGGAGGAAGAAAAGGTAGGTCCTGAAAGACAGTGAGGAAGGTCATGAATACAGGTGCTCTACCTACCGTTGATTCTTGTTGATTCTTGTCAGACAAAGCTTTATTCACCCTCCGGGCACAGAGAACAATGTCTCAGGGTGAATGAGAACACACATGTCCTGTCTTCCTGCATCATCAATCATTGATGTTATTTTACAGCATAATAAAGTTAATATGTAGTTTAACTTAAATAAACATAATGATATTGAGCAACAAGTGAAATTCACATAGTTTTTAGATTCACAAGAAGTCTTTGGCAAAGATAAAGCCCCAGACTTCCCAGGAGGAGCCAGACACTCATGTTCTTCTCCTATAGACATGCTTGAGTAGAAACGTTTGAGATATACTGATGGATTGATTTACAGCTTGTTTTCACAGCTACCCCCACGGAGTAGATAGAATTACCTTGATTTTGAAGCTCCGAGTACCGAAGTTCACAAAGTTTAAGTAACTTCCCTGATGTTATCCTGTTAGTTACTAGTGATATTAGAAGTTGATTCCGGGAATCTTTTCCTCTAAAGTCTGAAATCTTTAAGTTCTATAAAGAGGTAAACTAGGGACATACAAGTAGGAAGAAAGAGACACGCTCAATATAAAACAGTGCAAGTGGGATGAGGACCAAAGAGTAATCTTGACATTTGACCTTGGATGACCATGAACCTGCATTAAAGAAGATTGAAATATGACTGTGAACTTCGATGATGTACAACCGTTCACCAACCAGAATGACTAAATTTAAGAAAAACAAACAACAGGTAATACCAATTATTATCAGTAGGAATATCTGCTAAACATATGAGCACATTATCCTATTCTATGACCCTTCAGTTCTGTTCCTTTATATATACCCAAGAAGTGTCCCGTAGAGGACAAGAAGAAATAGTCCTGGACTTACAGCAGGGTTATGTCCCAATAAACCTATAGCAAGTTTAACATGCTATTAATATTCCTAATCTGCTGGGCGCGGTGGCTCAATCCCGTAGTCCCAGCACTTTGCGAAGCCGAGGTGAGAGTATTGCCTGAGTCCATGGGTTTGAGAACAGCTCGGGCAACTTGGTGAGACCTCATCTCTACCATAAATCAAAAAATTAGCCAGGCGTGGTAGCGCGCACCTCTAGTTCCAGCTACTTGGAAGGCTGAGGCGGAAGGATCTCCAGAGCCCAGCAGGTCGACGCTGCAGTGGCTGTGAGTGTACCACTCCACTCCAGCCTAGGCGACAGAGTGAGACTCCAACTCAAAAAAAAAAAAAAAAAATTTCCTAACCTATGAAACATCAGTCTAACCTATCCTAAGCAAGCTCCAAGCCCTTACATTAGCCTGCAGTTGAATACAATCATCTAACTCAAGGTCTGTTTTATAATAAAGTGTTGAATGGTTCATGTAATTTATTGAATACTGTACTGAAAGTGAAAAACAGAATGGTTGTATGGATGCTGAAAATAAAAGCTTTGATACCAAATGAGTATCAATTTCATACCATTGTGAAGTTGAAAAATTATTATGTCAAACCATCATAAGTAGGGGGCCATCTGTATATGAAATATTTATTGCAGCTTTATTGATAACTCCAAAAAGTAAACAACCCCAAGTCTATCAGAAGTAAAATGGAGACATTTCTATATATTCATCTGATGGAATACAACACAATAATTAAAAAGAGGGAAATGTCGCTACATGCACAACATGGGTGAATCTCACAGGTACTTGTTAAGAGAAATAAACCAGATATAAAGTAGTACATACTACATGGATCCATTTATATGAAGTTCAAGAATAGGCAAAACGAATTGGTGGTGTTATAAGTATGTATGGTGATTACTTTAGACTACAGGGTATTGTAAGGTATTAGAAATGTTCTATACCTTGATCTTGGTCATGGATACATCAATCTATACATATGTAACATTATAACTACATTTTAAGATCAGTGCATCCCACTGTATGTATGTTAGATTTCAATTTAAAAAATTAAAAGTGGACATTTTTGTTAGGTATCCTAAGGTGGTAGATGGAGATCAAGGAAGATAGTAAATAAAAGAAAAGGGAAGCTGGGCATGGTGACTCAAGCCTGTAATCCTAGCACTTTGGGAGGCCGAGGTGAGAGGATTGCCTGAGCCCACGGGTTGGAGAACAGCCTGAGCAACTTGACAAGACCTCATCTCTACAATAAATCAAAAAATTAGCCGGGCGTGATAGCGTGTGCCTGTCGTTTTGACTACATGGAAGGCTGAGGCAGAAGGATCACCTGGGCCCAGCAGGTCGATGCTGGGGTGGCCCTGAGCGTGCCACTGCACTCCAGCCTGGACAATGGAGTGAGACTTCAAGTCAAAATAAATATATAGATAATAAAATAAGAGAGATACTTTAAAAAACAAATGAATCTTGCCAGGAAAGCCAACGTCTGGATAATAGAAGATCTAGAAAGTAAAAGAAAAATAGAAGGGAATAAATTATCAAAGAAATAATACACTATAGTTTTCCAGACTTAAACAATATGACTCATAAAAGCCCTTCAAATGTTTAGCAGATCAAAAAAAAGGCAAATCATTATCATGACATTTTAAAACACTATAAATAAAAGAGACTCTGAAGAGTTTCCAGAGACCTTCCCCCCACTCGTAACACCAGCATGACACATTTCAAGAACAAGGACGGTGTGAGACTTCTCAATAGCAGTTCTGGAGGGGAAGAAAATATTGACTGCAGAATCCTGAGCATATATTATCTCTACCCCAGAATTTTTTTCCCTGCTGAACTGCCATTCAGTTGATAGAAAAAGTAAAACCTTTTCAGTCATACAAGGCCTCAAAAGATTAACTCCAGGTACACTGGCTCAGATAGCTAACAGAGATGCGTTTCACTGAAGAAGGGGAGGAAACAGGAGGAGACAGCTTCCAGGAAACATATGGATATGGACAGCATATGAAAGACGCAAAGAAAATCCTTCAGGTGATGGCACGGGAAAGTACCGATGTCGGCTGCCCTGCAGGCTTTAGTTACCTGTCTGTTACAACCCTGTAAAATGATTTGATCTGAAAAATCATATACTACACATATTCCTCGTAATGAATATAAAAAATTAAGTTAAAAGTGAATGGGAAATCAGTAAGAAGCATCATAGGCATAGATGGTAGAGGCAGTAATGGGAAGAGCAGAGTTCTGGAATAGGTCACCAAGAGAGGGACCGAGTCATGAGCTCAGAGGATAAGGAAAAGAGAGGGGACATTACCATCCCTGTTGTGAGGAAGCTCTCTGGGCCTTTCTGTCTACCAGGATGCCTTAGCACGTAACAGCTGGATGTGGGAGAGTCTGACCCACATATGCTGAGATGTTTTTGAATGATCAACCAGAAGGAAGCAAAAAAAAAAAAAAAAAAAAAGCCCCAAAATCACAGAATTTGAAAACTGTAGGGTAAGGTACATGTCTGGTCATCCAGCCCAGCCCTTGTTTGTGATCTGTTGACTGGAAGTGACTCTGGAGACTACAGGGTGCCCTGAGGTGGAGTTTCTTTGACAAAGGAGGGATGTCTTTACTGAAGTTTCATTAATCATTGCCAGAATAATGTATCGTTAAACACGAACTTTGTTCAGTGGTTGGTCCCTGATCCCTATCAGCATCTTAACAATTGGAACGTTTCTGAATGTAGGAGAACTGGAGATATATTCATTAAAGTGTGGTGGCCTTTTCAATGAAAAATGCAGTAATGAATAGATTGAAAACCTCTATGCCACATTTTAAACTGTGTTTCTCTCCTGTATCAAAAGGAACATCTTATCATTCCTACCTTTAAGACACATTAGGATATTTATATATAAATATTCCAATATTTATATATTATATGTATTTACATTTACATTAAAATATTTATATATAAAATATAAATACATAGCTGTATATTAAGGTAATTGCATTGTTTGTTCTGCTGGGCATGGTGACTCATGCCTGTAATCTCAACATGTCGGGAGGCCAAGGTGGAAGAATTGCTTGAGCCCAGGAGTTCTAAACCAGCCTGGGCAACACAGCAATTTTTCTACAAAAAATGCAAACATTAACTGAGCATAGTGGCATATGCTTGTCATCCCAGCTACTGGGGGCGCTGAGATGGGGGACGTGGGGGCTAGGGGAGGGAGGGATCACCTGAGCCCAGGAAGTCAAAGCTATGGTAAGCCATGATCATGCCACTGCTTTCCAGCCTGGGAGACAGAGTGAGAACCTGTCTTTAATTTTTAAAAAAGTAATTACGCTGTTTGCTGCAGTGAGACAGTAGTCTAGGTGTGAGATAGTAGTGAAAAGGGAGAAGGGATTGACATATTCGAGAGGTATTTAGAAAATATAGCTGATAGAATGTGAGAGCACTCGTCGCACAAAATGAAGGAAGAAAAGGGCTTGAGTCACTTGAGCCTTTGAGTGATTCCCTAGACACTGCAGTAGGAGGAGTCCTTTGGGTGCAGGGGACCAGAATTCCAGCTTGGAGCCTTATAAGGAGTGCTCATGCTTGAGTGTGTCTTGCTGATCAATTCACACAGTGATGAGGCAGTTGAATCATAAATAGTGTTCTCCCATCACCTGTATCTCTCTATCGTCTTGTGGATGATATGGCTAATTGAAAAATAATTACGCCGGGCTCGGTGGCTCAGCCTGTAATCCTGCGCCTTTGGGAGGCTGAGGTGAGTGGATTGCCTGAGCCCGCGGGTTCGAGACCCGCCCGGGCAACTTGGCGAGACCTCATCTCTACAATAAATCAAAAATCAGCCATGCGTGGTAGCGCGCGCCTGTAATTCCGGCTACTCGGAAGGCTGAGGCGGAAGGATCGCGGAGCCCAGTAGGTCGAGGCTGCGGTGGCCGGGAGCGGTCACTGCACGCCAGTCTGGATGACAGAGTGAGACTCCCACTCAAAAAAAAAAAGAAAAAAGAAAAATAATTACTGCTGAATATTTGACACTGCTGACACCACCTGAGCTGAGATCTGAAAAATCATGTAGTACACATATTCCTTGTAATGAATATAAAAAAACTAAGTTAAAAGTGAATGGGAAATCAGTAAGAAGCATCATAGGCATAGATGGTAGAGGCAGTAATGGGAAGAGCAGAGTTTTGGAATAGGTCACCAAGAGAGGGCCTGGCTCATGAGCACAGAGGATGAGGGAAAGAGAGGGTAGGTTACCACCCCTGTTGTGAGGAAACACTCTGGGCCTCTCTGTCTACCAGGATACCCTAGCACATAACGGCTGGATGTGGGTACAGTCTGACCCACGTATACTGAGTTGTTTTTGAATGATCAACCAGAAGGAAGCATTTCTCATTCCCACTTTAAGAACAAGAAATTGTCATGTTATAAAGTCTGTAGTGAGAACATAGAAATAATAGGAGGGATGTTCGCTGGCATGCCACTCGTGCCTTGATGGGGTATCTGCTCATTTTTGCATCTAGAAGGTCTACTCTTCCCGAGTAGGAAATATTTCATCTGCTTCTAGTGTCTTCCAGAGAACCCATCTCAATGGCAAGTGGTCCCCGCCTGCCACAGAAGAACCTGTTTAATTGGCTTGGGAAGAGGTCATGTGGATAATTGTTTTCCAACATAGACATGGGGACATGTCAGAATTCTGGATTATTTTTAAAGTGATACAAAGTTTTGAAGACACCTGTACCTCTTGTTTATTGAAGAAAGCATGAATAAGAGTTTGATAGTTACTGTGGATCTTTGAAAATAGACAATAAGATTTTAATTATCTCTTTGCAATCTCAAGTTTTAAATTTAGTACCATCTGATCATTGCTTGTGTCAACTGGAACCTAGGGACTAAAATTATATTTTTATCATTGTTTACTAATAAAAGCTAGCATTTTGCTTAAGTTCATGCATTGTCTGTTTTATTAGGTGCCAAGACTGTAAGTAATTGACACATACTGTGGTTAATAATATATTTTTAATTAATATTTTTAATTCAAAATTCAAAGTTAAAAAGGGCATGCTGGGAAGAATTTTCCTCCCATTCTTATTCCAGTGGCAACCAGAATTTTCAGTTTCTTGTGTATCTTTTTTTATTGTATTTTATTATAGAGATGTGAGGTACAAGTGAGGATTAACTACATAAGTGGACTGTGTGCAGGTAAAGTTTGGGCTTCTAACTGGTACTTACCTCCCCTGGTAGTGAACCAGGTACTGTTTGTGTTGTCAATAATGTATTTTTTTTCTTAGTTGGATTCTCTCTCTGTCGCCCAGGCTGGAGTGCAGTGGCACACTTACAGTTACCCCAGCATTGACCTGCTGGGCTCAGGTGATCCTTCCGCCTCAGCCTTCCAAGGAGCCAGAACTACAGGTGCACACTACCACACCCAGCTAATTTTTTATTCGTTGTAGAGACGAGGTCTTGCCAAGTTGCCTGGACTGGTCTCGAACCCGCAGGCTCAAGCAATCCACTTGCCTCGGCCTCCCAGAGTGCTGGGATTATAGGCTGAGCCACCAAGCCCAGACAATAATGTATTTTTAAAAGCAAATCACTTTTAATGGGACTATCAACAAAATGAATAAATCTCCAATTCATTCTTAAATTCTAAATCATAGATGTAAACATTACCAAATGATTTGTTATCCTGTATATTACAAATGCTCATTCAATAGCTATATATAAATCCTCAGTATCATAGCTGATAGGCTAAGTGTTAGGAATACATCAGTCAATAAGAAAGAATGCCTACCCTCAACATGCTTAAAATCTGAATGTAGAATTTATGATATCCAAGTTACATGGAGTTGGAGCTGTTTTAAAGAATATAAATTATACTGTACATACAATAGTTAATATATTAATTTTTCCAGACCAGGTGTGGTGACTCACACCTGTAATCTCAGAACTTTGGGAGGCCAAGGCAAGAGGATCATTTGAGCCCAGGAATTCAAGACTGGTCTGGGCAACATAGTGAGACCTCATCTCTACAAAAAAAACTTTAAAATTAGCTGGACATGATAGCACGCGCCTGTAGTCCCAGCTACTTGGAAGGCTAAAGCAGAAGGATCACCTGAGCCAGGAGATCAAGGCTGCAGTGAACCTTGACTGTGCTACTGCACTCCAGCCTGGACAACAGAGTGAGACCCTGACTCAAAAAAAAAAAAAAAAAAAAGAATAAAATCTATATTAAATTTTTTTCAAATAATAAAGTGCTGTAATACTCTCCTACAAATCAGTGACAATACTGATAAAGCTCAGTTATTTGTGATTATTGAAGTAAGAATTTTCTCTAAAGATTGAGGATTAAAATTTCTACCAGACTCAAAATTATTGAAAATTGTATGTGGATATTCAAAACTCCATATCCTAACAATTCATTTTTGCCTGCAGTCTGTGTCGAACATTTTAGAATCATCTTTTTCTTCCTAGTCTTGACTGTCCCTGCTGCCAAGCCGATGCCTCCACTTCTAACCTCTGCCCGGCCACTACCTCACCTCCATCTGCTTTCTTTCTGACTGTCTTTTGATCTCTGCCACTTCTCCAGAGACTCTTTACTGTCATTTAAAACAGCTGATCATCTGCGGATGCCGTTAGACAGTTGGCATGCTCTTTTCCTTCCGATCAGCCAGCGGTGATGTACCATTTACCTTGTGCCCTTTTCACTTTCATGGTTACTTGCTGGTCATCATAGGAAGACCCCATCTCTACAAAAAATACATAAATCAACCGGACATCGTAGCGTGCTCCTCTAGTCTCAGCTACTTGAGAGGCTGAGGCAGGAAGATCTCTTGAGCTCAGGAGGTCAAGGCTGTGGTGAGCTGTGATCATGCCACTGCATTCCATCCTGGGTGACAGAGTGAGATGCAACTCAAAAAAAAATTTTTTTAATGGTATTGTTATGTTAAAACTCAGTTGTGATGGAGGGAGGAGTGACAGTGGAGACTAGGTATGTGGAAGGTTGGGCTACATTGAGGTCTGGAACATTCTGGATCCTTGCAGTTGCTGGAAGGCTGGTCTATAGATATGCAAGGCAGGTAATATGATCACAGTATAAGTGAGCTTCCATAAGGCCTTGTCTTCCTCCACATAGTATGTTATGACTTAGGCAAGTTAGATATTCTCTTTGGGACCTGAGCTCAGGTAAGCTCCTTGTATAGACAGTGATAGTGGAAAGTGCCTATAGCTCCCCTCAAATTTCTACCGTTTAGATTCAGCAGTGGACTTCTATGCAGATCTTGATTTGTTGATATTGACTCTCCTTGTTTTTTCTGTACACAGCCTTCCTTCATTTTATTTTATATCCTATATCTTACCAAACTGTCTGTAGAAGGAATTTTTTTTAAGAGAGCCAGTTTAATTTTTTTGTTGCTAATTGTTGTGTCATCTATTTTATCAGTTCAGGGATATAAATGTTAGTATTCACATAAAATACTTTCAAAGCCAGCTTAATAAAATGTGTTCATTGAAAAGATCACAGTTGCAATGACTAGTGGCGGTCACTAGTTAGCTTTAATCAAGGATATGGAAACACTAATATTAGCAGAAATATGCTTGAAAGCCATGTGAAAAATTTTAGTTCTGTCTCAAAAAACTAAAGACAGCCCTTTCTGAGTTTCGTCAGTTTTACAAGGCAGTGGAGAATAGCAAAAGAGAACCAAGTTGGTTCAAGTAAACCCAAGCCAAGCTTGGTCATCAGTTAGCTGAGACCTTTGCTTCTTTCACTGCCATACAGGGAAGGTACCCTCATGGGACTATTCTGAGAATTAAATGGAATTAACTATCTATAGAAAACACAGAAAACTTCCTACACGGAAAGAACCCCATAAATGTTGATTACTTCTCTCCCCCACTTGGTTAAGTCACAACGTTGGTCAGCGTGCCCACACTGCTCAATATTCTAGGACTGTTCTGGAATTCAGATGATTATTTCTTCAATTCCAGGAATATTGGGTTTTCTTGAAGGACCTAGTTTATTTTTAGCACAGTTTCGGGTTTGTTTTGTTTTGTGTTTTAACTGACCTATTCGAATAATGAGGACTTTTAACAATTCAAAAACGTCATTATGTTTGTTCTTTAAGAACAGTTACACAATATTAAAACACAATTCAAGCTGACCCAACTGTGAGAAACTCTCAGGAAGCTGTGACTTTGTTTATATCATAGAATCCTGTTTATTTGAAATGTAATTTGATTGACCTTCAAGTTATTTACCAGTTGGAAGTAAGTGTAATCTTCAGTTGCCAGCTGTTCATTTACGCTTACACCTTCATGTAAATAGATAAAGGCACCTAGATCGACAATTTATCCATGCTTACTTTATGACAGTGACCTGAAATGTTACACTTACTAACCTTCTAATCTTTATAATAACTCTAGAAGTAGATACTGTAATTGTCATCTCCATTTACAGAGGAGAAAAGAGAGACAAAGGGAGGGTAAGCGATGTTCTGAAGTTTGTACTTGTGAACTAATAATAATCAACTAATAAGTTGTGGAGCCAAGATCTAAGTGAAGCATTCAGGCTCCAGAGCTTACGATCTTAATCACTATACCATATTGGTTTTTCTTTTTTTTTTTTGGATTTGAGGCCTTTTGGGTGAAGTGTCTAGGAAAAGTTGAGACTCAGAATTCTTTTATTTCAAATAATAAATGTCTTTAGTGGGTTCTCATGGTCCACAAATCTGACTAGGAGGGAGAACCCAAAAAACTGGAATTATCTTTTGGCAGGCAGACCCCTTGTAGTACAGGCTTCCCCGGCTAGTTAAGTGTTCTAAGAGCTCATCAGCATCAGGGTACCAGCTAGCGTTGTTGTGAGAGGCTGCATTGCGGAAGAAACGTCTCAAGTTATGGCAAACAGGTGACTGGCTCTTCCACTATGACAACAAATCTGCCCACACTGCGCTGAGGGTTGAGCAGTTTTTTATCCAAAATGGTGTGACTCCCAGGCCACACCCTCCCTGTTCACCCCATCTCACCCCGAGCAACTGTTTTTTGTTTCCCTGGATGAAAAATGTCCTCAAAGGGAAACGTTTTGCCAGTGTGGAAGAGGTGAATCAAAAAACGGCAGAAACACTAACAGACTTCAAAATTAACAAGTTCAAAAACTGTTTTGAGAAGTGGAAAAAGCATCTCGATAGGTGTATTGCATCAAATGGAGAGTACTTTGAAGGTGATTGAAATTTAAACACATAAAGATAAATACATAGTTTTTTGTTTAATACATTCCAGATTTGTTTGGGTCCCCCTTGTATACCAAGATGAAATCTGCATTTGCAGCTTCAGTTTCTTCCAAAGGTCTTGTCTACTGGAAGTGGTAGAATACGCTCCCCTAAATTCCACAACCCTGGCCCTTTCCCTCTGTCATGCAATGAGCTTTGTTGCAGTGGCCGGGGTACAACCTTGTTGAATGATAGTGTGGTGAAATCTAGGCACATCCACTTTCTCTTTGGATTTGAATACAATGTCTAATATTAGATTTTATTTTTAACTTAGACTTATGGTGTCTGAAAAGACAACTCAGCTTGTCCATATTATACGAAATTTCTCAAGTGTCTTCCAGGCACGTGACTAGGGCCTTAGTTCTTGTGGGCCACCTAGATGATAAACTTCCAGTATGCTCCACGCAGGGCCATCTGTGCTCAGTGGCTTGCTGAAGGTCACGTGCTGGATGCTTCCACGTGTGTAGCAGACTTCACTGATTTCAGCTCTCTTTTCCAAAAAATACTTACCCTTCTCCAGAAGTGATTCAATTTTGTCACTTTCCAGATACACTGCTACGTTTCTCAACCCTATAGATGTACCTATTCTGCAACTAGTGAGGCTAATGGCCTCTGTGGAATGATAAAAGTCAGTGCAGCTTACCCAGCTCTTGAAGAAAAACAAGTCAAAGGAAAATTTAAAAACATGTGTAAAAATGTAACAATTATTTTTAAATTTAGCTATTTAATTTGAAGTCAGAGTTTGAATTGAAAATAATTAACCATGAAACTAATGTGTGCCATTACCCTTGTAGTAATTGTTATAACTTATGATATTCTTGCACAATTGTTTTGTTTTTTATTTTGGAGTCAGAGTCTCACTCTGTCACCCAGGCTAGAGGTGCAGTGGCATGATCAGAGCTCACTGTAGCCTTGACCTTCTGGGCTCAGGCAATCCTTCCATCTCGTGTGCTGCCACACCCAGCTAATTTTTAAATTTTTGTAGAGGTGAGGTCTCACTATGTTGCTCAGGCTGGATTCTAGTGATCCCACCTCCCAAAGTGCTGGGATTACAAACATGAGCCACCTTGTTCAGACTTCTTACATAATCCTTAAAGGGGAAATGGTGCAGAGAACAGCATAAGAGAGAAGAAGTATGATAATGGTTGTAGGAAATTTATTTCTTTTTTCTTTCCTTGATCATCTAGATACAATACAAGAATTTTTTTTTTTAAGAACTGTAGGAATATGTTTGTTTTTCTAATTTAGTCAAGTTTCTGCTGCACTCCTTTGGTTTTAACTATGCCAACCAGCTGACCAAATAATTACTAATAGTCATTTAAAAGTACTTTCTATATTTAAACAAACATTAAGGTAACCAAGCTAAAGTGGTTTTTGTTTTTGTTTTTTGAGTTGGAGTCTCACTCCATCACTCAGGCTGGAGGGCAGTAGCACGCATGCTCATGGCCACCCCAGTATCGACCTGCTAGGCTCAGGTGATCCTTCCACCTCAGCTTTCCAAGTAGCTGGAACTACAGGCGCACGCTACCACACCAGCTAATTTTTTCTTTTATTGTGGAGTTGAGGTCTCTCCAAGTTACCCAAGGCTGGTCTTGAACCCCTGGGCTCAGGCAGTAGTCTCACCTTGGCCTCCCAAATTCCTGGGATTACAGGCTGGAGCCACTGCGCCCGACCTAAAGTGACTTTTTTTTTTTTTTTTTTTTGAGTTGAAGTCTCACTCTGTCGCCCAGACTGGAGTGCAGTGGCCGCTCCCAGCCACCGCAGCTCGACCTGCTGGGCTCCACGATTCTTCTGCCTCAGCCTTCCGAGTAGCCGGAATTACAGGCGTGTGCTACCACGCATGGCTGATTTTTGATTTATTGCAGAAATGAGGTCTCGCTGCCCAGGCGGGTCTCGAACCCGCAGGCTCAGGCAATCCACTCACCTCAGCCTCCCAAAGGCATGGGATTACAGGCTGAGCCACCGAGCCCAGCTCTAAAGTGACTTTTTAATGATAACAAAATATATTGGACATCCACATATTATATAAAACATAAAAGTGCTTTTCCTAACCTTTTTTTAATTTTTAACACTCTATTTACAAGGATAAATGGGTGGGAGAGAAGGGTTAGAAATTCGCTATCCTTAATTTAGTATCTCTTGCCTAATGCCTTGATATATATATATATATACATATATATATATGCTTATTGTTGGATCTATATCAGTTAGAAAATGCACTTCTAATATTCATGAGAAAAATACTAATACACTTGTTTTAATAGATGAAAGAGATATAAAAAGGCAGAACTGGTGAGTTAGTAATTGCTATTTTTAGTAGCACCATGTTATCAAACCAAGACAAGAGAAGTACAAGCTGAACATGATACATGAAAACGTGAACAAAATCCTAAACATTTGTGAAAGAAGTCAGTTTATGAGCAATATAACTACTTTTCAACGTCTTCATCCTCTTTTCTCATACTTGCCCAAATCATGAACGTGATGTGCTACATGTAAACATATTTAAAAGTCTAAAAATTGTAAACATTAGATATATTGTTCATATGTTTTATTTTCTTTGATCATTTCTGTTTTTATTATAATTCAGTTTAGGCCATAGTATAAAGTTTAGTCATGATTTTATGAACCTATATAATATCTTGTGATATTCTACGTGTATTTATATATATATGTATATATAACCAGGTATATTATTTATGTGATATATAAGCCACTACCTACCATAATATTTACTTTATAGTAGTTTTGTGGCTTAGAAAGTAATTCGAATTAATTCGTGCCACACACCAGCTGCTCTGTATTTTCACTTTGCTGTGGACTGATGTTTGTGTCCCATAAACATTGTTTCTGCCATTTGGTAGTTGTCAAATTCATGTGTTGAAACCTAATTCCCAATGCAATAGTATTTGAGGATGGGATGGGCCTTTATTGGGAGGTAAGTCATGACGGTGAAGCCCTCATGACTGAGATTTGTGTTCTTACAAGAGACCTGAGAGAGCCTGCCTTCTCTCTCTGCTCTCTGCCATGTGAGGACACAATGAGAAGATGACCATTTGCAAACCAGGGACAGGCCCTCACCAGACATCAGATCCTCTGGCTCTTTGATCTTGGACTTCCCAGCCTCTAGAACTGTAATAAATTGATGTTTGTTGTTTAAGCTCCCCATCTATGGTATATTTGTCATGGCAACCGAAACTGACCCAAACACATTTCTGCCCAATTCAAGAGCAAGTGAACAAGCCAAAAGCATAATATTTTTCTTGTTTTCTGTCTGAAAACAATGTGTCTCCCTGCTTTATGTTTCAAAGACCTATGTTTTATTGTCTATACTTTTTCCCTGCTGCCCCAAAGTAGAGAGTCCTGTATAGATTTGTTTGTTCACACCCCAAGATCTTCTCAAAACTAGCCCCAACCCTGAGATAGAATGTGACTTCAAATAACTAAAACTTGGCCCTGAATTCAGGCATGTGGCAACACACAGATTGTATTTGTTGTTGGAAGGAATGAATGATTCAGTGAAGGAAGGAAAAGGTGATTCTGATTTTAAAATACTCTCATATTCAAATACTTTCTTCCTTTTCTGAAAACCTTTTCATAGATCACTGCAACATTTTTGCATATTTAGCTAGCATTCTAAGTAAGACAATTATCCAATAAAAATAGTCTTTGATGTTGCCTTTTCTATCAACTTTACATTGGATAAAATAGTTGGGAATTCTATTTTGTAGCTAAAAATATGGGCATACATAGAAGGGAAATGGAAATGCTCTCTTAATTAAAGATAAACAATCATATCCTTAGTGTAAAATGTGAAGAAATAACATTTTTTTTGGATTCTTCAAAAACATCTAACGTCACTCCACTTAGAGAGAACACATGAATTTCTTTTATGTTGTCTGGCAAATAAAATGTAAACTTTGGAGTTTGCACAGTACTTACAATTTTAGGCTGTGGCTTTTGAGTTAATGAACACTGTAGTTAGATTTGTGTAGAATTTTATTAGAATCTTCCAGTTTCTCTTAAATTCCATCCAATAAGATTTATTTTCTAGTTAATATTCATGCTTATTTTAAGTCCAAGGAATTCCATAAATAGTCAATTCAAAATATCTTCAACTGATAACTTAAGCAAAGCCAGCAGTTCCTCACTATTTATTTCAAATAAACTTATACAATTTTGAAGTGACTGTAGCAGTCTGAATTGTGTTGATTATATACCAGATTCTTGTCATGTCTCCACTGCCAAAATGAAAAGGGAAAATGAACATGATCATATTCCAAAGTAATCGTTCAACAACAATAAGATTGTCTATAATCTGAATTACTGAGTAACGACCCACTACCATCAGGGATGGGATGCACACCTCAGTGTGCACTGTCTAAAGAGTTTAATTATTCTCACTCCAGATATAGAGAATTTTCTGTTTCTACAGAATTCTTAAACCCCATCATTAAAGCATCAAGAAATGTGACTTTGACATTCTGTCTGCATGTAAACATTTAGTTCGACCTTTGTAATATTCAAATGATCTTGATATTTCAGCTTGATATTTCATCCAGCCTTTGCACTTGTCCTTCCTTCAAGTGGGAGGACTTAATGCACTTCTAAAGAACCTGCAATATAAACAGGAAGTTCGTGGCCTTAGTGATTTTTAGGGTACATGCGAGCATCTTTTTAAATGGTTACATATTTTACGTGGTTAGGAGCACAGACTTTGGGGTCAGCAGACTTGGCTCAAGTCCTGAGTCTGTTGTATCTTAGGTCTGTCACCTTGGCAAATTTACTTTTATAAAGCCTCAGCTTCCTTCTCTATGAAATGTAAGCAGAGATCTCTAAATTGCATAGGTTATTTAAAGATAAGGTGAAATAATGTCTATAGGACTTTTAGCAATTCCTGGCATGCAATAACCATTCATTAAATGATAATTATTATGGCTATTATTATTAATTCTTTTTTTTTTTTTTTTTGAGTTGGAGTCTCACTCTGCTGCCCAGACTGGAGCGCAGTGGCATGCTCCTGGTCACCGCAGCCTCAACCTGCTGGGCTCTGGCGATCCTTCTGCCTCAACCTTCCAAGTAGCCAGAACCACAGGTCTGCACTACCACACCCAGCTAATTTTTTATTTATTGTAGAGATGAGGTCTCACCAAGTTGCCCAGGTGGGTCTCCAACCTGCGAGCTCAGGCAATCCACTCGCCTCCCAAAGTGTTGGGATTACAGGCTGAGCCACTTAAATTTAAATAAATAAATATATAAATAAATTGGCTATGTACCTGATGAAAAAGACTAGTCTTGGTATTGTCATTATAATGAAACTCATAAATACTTGTTTTTCAGAAAATGACTTTTTTTTTTTTTTTAAAGATGTGGGATACAATTCAGTGTTAGGTATACAAATGTTCATTATGCAGATACCCTTGTTGATGAGGTGTGTCCCCCCTCCCCTAGCAGTTTCCCACTACTGCCAATCCCACCCCAGAAAATGACTTTTTAAAGAAAAGAGAATTTGGAAGACTGAGTCAGAAAGATCATGTGAACCCAGCAAGTTGAGGATGCGGTGACTGTGAGCATGCCACTGCACTCCAACCTGGGCGACAGAGTGAGACTTCAACTCAAAAAAAAAAAGAAAAGATAAAACATAAAATCACACTAAAATACCTTTGTAAACATTGTGAAGTGAAGGCTAAGAATTTTTTTGTTTGGGGTTTTTGGTAAATCCAACTATTGTCTTTTACAAAATTGCCTTTTAAAATGTTGTTATCTGTGGGTGGCAGATACCCCAAATATTGTACTTAATCAGAGATGAGCTGTGAAAATAATCAAGATGTGTAGAGACAAACTGTGTTTTTTTGTTTTAATGATACATGGTGACATTTGATTGACTGATTTATTTTAAGCTATATACTGAAACAAATACCTTAACCTCACTGTGGCATATACTATCTAAGGCAACACTCCCAAGTTCCACCTCCCTCTGGCCCTGACTTATAGCCATTGACTTACTTAATGATGTGTGTTTGTATATTTTAATTGCTCTATGTGGTAAGAAGCAATTAACATGCTTTTTGATCTAATAGTACTATTTAGCACGAGGAGATCTTTGTTCTGTGTAATTTACAGTGGCAGGGGCAAGAATACACTAAGGACAGGACACATACAGAATGTGCCATTTGAAATCTATAAATATGTGAATTGATTTTTGTACTGTATTTTCACCATAGCAACTATTGAAGAAATAACGATAATTGTGAAAACCTGTTCAGACGAGTCTCTGCCATTTTGGAGTTGCCAGAAACTACCGCATTGCACAAACACCTCCTTGACACACCTAAGAAATTCCAAGGCATTTTTATTTTAGCATTCAAGGGCTTTTTCCTTTGATTTTATACATTTTATGTAAGAGCCCAGGTATAAAATATAGAACGTTGGGATTAGAGATGAAAGTATAAATAAATAATTGAAAGGGAGCCTTGTAGATTACACATTCCTTGACATAAGACCACAGTAGGGCTAACAAAGAATATTTAAAAGCCTCTAGCCAAGGTGTTAGAAATAGATAAAGAGCTCTGTGAAAATGGGGCATCTAGATAGCTATAATGTTAAGTAAGATGTTATCCATAATAGTGAAAGTTAAGATTTGCTATTTACAGACTATTCCTGACTCTTAAATATTTTCTTAAGGAATAGTGTAGAAAGACTAGTGAAAAAGTTACTAGCCTAGAAAAAAAAAAGTAGTAAAAATGTGAGAACAAAGTAATGAAGAAAAGACATGAGAAATATGAGAAATTAAGTATGGCATTAAGTGGAACATACTCCAAGCAATCTCTACTGAGCATGCATAGTCAAGCAAAAAAAAAATTAGTACCCTTTCCTTAGAGTGACTTTCTCATTTCTGGCTTCTACTCTGTTTGTTACACAGGGAATTAAAGATCATTACCATATTCTGTTAATGTTTTATGTTTAATATTTTGTTAAAGGTCTTCAGATAACTTTTAATGTTTCTTAAAAGTTTAAAAGTTGCATAGACAAACTGCTGATTAAAAAGTTCAGCAAAAGGGAGTCTGTCACCACAGAATGCATTAGTGTCATAGAAATGACATTACACTTGAGAATATCATGATCATTGACAATGTGACATCGACCAATGAATCAGCAGCATGCAAAGGTCTCTTTGTCTTTAGCATCAGATTAAAGTCTCACACAATTTTCTACTGAAAAGTAGCAAAGATAGTTTAGAACCCAGCACGTTGCAATTTTTTTTAACTTAAAATATCTTTGTTTTATCATTGAAACTAGTATTTAAAATAACTTACTTGCCAACTAACTTTGAGAGAAAAGTATACAAAACTCTTTGTGGTCAAGAGAAGACAAGTAGTTTAGAAAATATAAGCTACAAAAAGTCACACAATAATTAATTAGTATATAGATAATTTAGGTTTGAGTGCTTTTCTCAAAACAGACCACTATGATAATGGTAAATATTTTGATTAAGGGAAAATATAGAATTATAATAATAACAGGATCCAAAATCTATTAAATACCTCCTGGATTTCTGTTTGAAGCCTAGATGAACTACTAGGGATCAGATTTACCTTTCAGCTTAAACAAAAATGGAAAATGAAATAACACTAGACATTAGGCAGTGAAGGATAGTGATCCCAGAGGTACTATGGGAAATAACCAAGGTGAGCTTTGCTGCCCTGTATTACTGTCTTATAAGATTTTACAGGCTGTGGCACCAGGAGGAGGAATCAGGTGGAGCCCCTCAGACTCACAAAATTGAGAAGACAAGATGAGGATCTGGAAAAACCAAAATGGAGGAGCAAGTACTAGAAAAGAAAGTACTTGCAGTAGCAAGTACTAGAAAAGTAAAAGAAAAGTACTTTCTAGTACTTGCAGGAGCAAGTACTAGAAAAGAAAGAACGCCACAGAGCGAGAACTTGAAGTGAGCAAAAGGACCCCAGTATTCAGCTCAGTCCATGTATGTGGAAACTACCCAAGGCTGGAGAAAGAATCACCCAAAAGTCTAAGAAGGAACAGTGTTGGGTGCTTATACAAGGCCAAGGGTAGCCCTGCTCATACCTATTAGAATGAAAGGTTCACAGGTAGTTGGGTAGAGTATACAGAAGTGTCTTGCCTCAGTAATGGAAAATCATTTACCTTCATCTGAGCACTATTGCCCTGCCTAACAAATCTTAATAACAAGAACTGAAATGGTCAGATGGCTTCTAATTATATCCCAGAACAAAGCTCAAAAATATTTATAGGAATGCAGATCTCCAACACCAAAAGAGGTAGAAATCACAATGTCTGATATTCAATAAAAAATTCTAAGACATGGCAAAAATTAAGAAAATATGATCCATAATTAGAAGATAAATCAACAAATTAGCTGATACTGAACTGATACTGATACTCTTAACATCTAACAGATGTTAGAATTGGCAGGGGAAATTATTATTATAGCTGAATTCCCTATGTTCAAAAAGTTAAGTAGAGACATAGAAAATATTAAAAGTAAACCAAGTCAAACTTTTAGAAATGAAAGCTACAATGTATGAGATGAAAAATGCACTGGGTGGGATTAACAAAAGACTAGAAATAGTGGAAGAAAATATTAGTGAACTTGAAAACTTAGCAATAAAAACTATCTAAAATGAAAATCACAAAGAGGATCAAAGCAAATCAACAGAGTATCAGTGATAGGGGTGGGGGGGAATTAAGGGCTTAATGTATGTGCCTCTGAGATCCCAGAAGGACAAGTAAGGGAGGATATGGATGGAAAAAAGTACCTGAAGAAATACTGGCTTAAAAATTTTCATAAATGTTGAAACTATAAACCCACAAATCTAAGAAACTTGATGAACTTTGATGAAGCACAACAGAAGAAATACAAAGAAACTACACAAGGCACATCATGATCAATTGTTCAAGACCAGTGATAAAGGGAAAATCTTTAAAGCAACAAAAATAAACACACACACAAAAATTCCTTACAGAGGAAGAATAATAAGAATGACAGCAGACTTCTCTTCAAAAATAATGCTAGTGAGGAGACAGAATAGCCACATGTTTAAGTATTGAAGATACTTAAACCTAAGTGCCTTTCAAAATTAAGGTTAAATAAAGATATTTCAAATATACAAAAGCTTAATGGAATGATCACCAGCAGACCTGTATGACCAAAAAAATGTTAAAGTCCTTCAGGCAGAGGTAAAATGATACCAGATGGTGATATTAATCCATACAAACAAAGGAAGAGCACCAGAAAAAGATATGTAAGTGGGGGAATGTGTAGGAATTTTTTCTTACTCTTTAGAGAGTAGCTGTTAAAACAAATTAACTGTTAAAAAAAAAAACTATGGAAACAAAAATAATAGCAAAGTAGTGTGAGGTTCGTAACATGTATAAAAGTAAAGTGAATGTCAGGAGATCAGGAGAGAAAATAGTATATCATGTATGTAAAGTGATATACTGCCAGCTAGTGTCCCTCAAAAACATGGATGCAAACATTCTTTTTGTTTGAATTGAGATCTCACTCTGTTGTCCAAGCTGGAGTACAGTGGCAAGATCACAGTTGTCATGGCTCATGGCAGCCTCGCCCTCCTGGATTCAGACAATCTTTCCACTTCAGCCTCCCGAGTAGCTGGGATGACGGTACGCACCACCACACCTGGTTAATTTTTTGCTTTTTTGTAGAGATGAGGGCTTGCAATGTTGCCCAGGCTGGTCCCAAACTCCTGGGCTCAAGCAATTTGCCCATCTCAGCTTCCTAAAATACTTGCTAGGATTACAGGTGTGAGCCACCATGCCTGACCAGATGCAAACATTCTTAATACAATTTTAACAAACCAAAAGGATAATCCACCACAACAAACAGGTAGCTATCCCAATATTGCAAGGTTGATTTAATGTTCAAAAATTAATCAATGTAATTTACCATACTAACAAACTTGAAAAATTAAAATTTGAGAACAACCAGGGCAAATTAGCAAGACCTCATCTCAATGAAAAGTTTTTAAAAATGAGCCTGGCCAGGCTCAGTGGTTCAGGCTGTAATCCCAGCACTTTGGGAGGCTGAGGCGAGTGGATTGCCTGAACCCACGGGTTCGAGACCAGCCTGGGCAATTTGGCGAGACCTTGTCTCTACAATAAAAATAATTAACCGGGCAGGGTTGCACGCCCCTGTAGTTCCAGCTACATGGAAGGCTGAGGCAGAAGGATCGCCAGAGCTCAGCAGGTTGATGCTGGGGTGGCTGTGAGTGTGCCACTGCACTCCAGCCGGGGCGATGGAGTAAGACTCCAACTCAGAAAAAAAAAAAGAAAAAAACGAACAAGCATCATACTTGTGTTAGTTGACTAGGGCTTCCCTAACAAAGTCGCATGGGCTGGGTGGCTTAAACAGCAGAACATCTTTTTCTCACAGTTCTCAAGGCTGAAGTCTGAGGGCCCGGTGTTCACAGGGCTAACTCCTTCTGAGCCTCTCTCTTTGGCTTCCACATGGCCATCAACTCCCTTTGTCTCTATGTGGTCTTTCTTCAGCGCATGTGCCTGTCTGTATCCAAAATTTTTTTCTTTTTATAAGGATACTAGTCATATTGGATTAGGATCCACCCTAAAGACTCGTCTTAATTACCTCTTCAAAGACTTTATCTTCAAATATGGTTATGTGGTGAGATAACGGGAGTTGGGACTTCAACATATGAATTTTTGGGGGGGAGAGGAGACAGTTTAGTCCATAACAATTCTTAATGGTGAAAAACTGAATGCTTTCTCCCTAAACTTAAAATGAAAACAAAGATGCTCATTTTCACCACCGCTCTTTAGTAGTTGAATAGTCTGTGTGCATGTATTTTTTCCCAGTGTGTACAATAAAACAAGGTAAAGCAATTAGCGCATTCTAATTAGAAAACAAGTAAAACTCTCTTTTACAGAGACAACATGATTCTCTATATAAAATACAGTGTTGTCTATAAAAGAGCTACTCAAACTACTGTGATTTCTGTAAGTTTGAAAGGTATAAGAAATATACAAAAGACCACTGTATTTCTATAACCAGCAACTAAAATTTAATAAAATAGCAGTTACAATAACATCAAAAATATAAGACACTTAGGGGTAAATTTTTTTAATGTGTGAAAGACCTGTACCAAATTTGCATTCTACAAAACCCAGCTGAAAGAAGTTAGAGAAGATCTAAATAAATGGAGAGAGAAACTGTGTTCATGAGACCTATGTCAGTTCTCCCCAAATTGAGATTTGGTGCTTTTTTTTGTAGAAGTTGACTACCTCATTCTAAAACTCATATGGAAATGCAAATGACTTGGAATAACCAAAACAACTTTGAAAAAGAACAAATTGGAGCCTTACACCACTTTTTAAAAAAAGTAATATAGCCACAGTTATCAAGATGATGTGGTATTGGTATAAGCACATACAAATAGATCAATGGAATAGATTAGAAAGTCCAAAAATAGACTCCAACATATACAGGCAAATTTACAAAGACAATTCACTGAATAAAAGATAGACTTTCCACAGATGGTGCTAAAAAAATTGGATATCTACAAGCAAAAGAAGCAGAAAATTTTGGACCATACTTTGCACCATATTCAAAATATTAAAAAATAAATCGGGCAACCCCTTCAGTTCCCCTCCCACCGTGGGAACTTTTCTGTCCTCTCAATAAATCCTGCTTTAAAAAAAAAAAATCAAAGGCCTAAGTGTAAAACTTAAAACTATGTAACTTCCAGAAAAACATATGATAAAATGTTTCTGACTTTGGCCTCGGCAAAATTTTTTTAAATATGACAGCAAAAGTATGATCTGTAAAAGGTCTGATAAATATTATCTAATCCATAATTGGATTTTATCCATGTAGAAAAAAATATATTTCAGAAAATACTATTAAGAGAATGAGAAGACGAGACATAGACAGGGAGAAAATATTTGCAAATTAAATATTTGATGAGAGACTTGTATCATGACTATAGAAATAACTCCTCAAACTCAATAGTAAAAAAAAAAATCTGATTTTTAAATGGTTGAAAGAGTCATATAAGTATTTCTGCAAAAAAGAGATATATATTGCAAGTAAGCTTATGAAAAGATGATCAACATCATTAAAGATTAGGGAAACACAGGTTAAAGTCACAATGAGAAACTACTGTGCATCTATTAGAATGGCTGGTATTTTAAAAACTATAACAAGTTTTAGTGAAAATGTAGAACAACTAGAACTCTCATGCATTGCTGGTAATGTAAAACCACTTTAGAAAATAATTTGTCAACTTCTTAAACTTTAAATACGTACTTGCCATATGATCCAGCCATTGCACTCCTCAATATTTAGTCAAGAGAAATGAAAGCACACACATACACCTCTGAAAGCTTACAGAGACACCTGTATGCAAATGTTCCCAACAGCTTTATTTGTAATAGCCCCAAACCAGAAAGAACCCAAATATCCATCAACAGATGTGGAAATGGAAAACTACTTGTCTCTAAAAAGAGAATGAAATATTAGTACATTATTTTGGATAAAAGTCAAAATTAGCCGGGCTCGATGGCTCAGCCTGTAATCCCATGCCTTTGGGAGGCTGAGGCGAGTGGATTGCCTGAGCCTGCGGGTTCGAGACCCGCCTGGGCAGCGAGACCTCATCTCTACAATAAACCAAAAAAAAAAAAAAATCAGCCGGGCGTGGTAGCGCATGCCTGTAATTCCGGCTACTTGGAAGGCTGAGGCGGAGGGATCGCCGGAGCCCAGCAGGTTGAGGCTGCGGTGGCCGGGAGCGGCCACTACACTCCAGTCTGGGCGACAGAGTGAGACTCCAACTCAAAAAAAAAAAAAGTCAAAATAATTATGCTGAATGAAATAAACTGGACACAAAAGAGTACATATGGCCTTATTTACCTAAAATTCAGTAAATGCCAACTAATGTATAGTGACAGAAAACAGACCAGTGTGTGCCAGGGAGCAGGGTACAGGAAGTCACTACAGAGGGCATGAGGATGCTTTCAGGATGATGTATATGTTCAGTAATTTGATTGTGACGATGGTTTCACAGGTGCAAAAAATTATTCGATCAATCACTTTACATGTGCCTTTTATTGTCACTCATACCTCAATAAAAAAATGTTTAAAAACACTTCTAACTGGGCATGGTGACACACACCCGAAATCCCAGTACTTTGGGAGACCAAGGTGGGAGGATTGCTTTAGTCCAGGAGTTCAAGAGCAGCCTGGGAAGCATACGAGACCTTGTTTCTACAAAAAGAAATCAAAAATTTAGCTGGACAGAGCAGTGCATGCCTGTATTCCTAGCTACTCTGGAGGCTGAGGTGGGAGGATCGCTTGACCCCAGGAGGTTGAGGGTGCAGTGAGCCATGATTGTACCACCTCACTTCACCCTGGGTGACAGAGTAACAACTCAGCAAACAAATAAAAACCAAAAAACCACCTCCTATGATCTTACCCATGGTAGGATCTGTACAGAACAGTGAATACTTGTCATGTTCTTTTTAGCACGTATTTCAAAATAATATCACAGTGAATAAGATCAAATTGTTACCTTGGAAATGACAGTTTTTCAAGAGATTAAGACTGAGATAATTGAGGTTTATGGATAAAGAAATCATCATCTCAATAAAATCCTATTTTAAAAATTCCGGGGAGGAAGAAGTTGTATGGAGTTGAAAGAAATAGTCGGGTACTCATAACAGAGTTGACATTTCAACTACATTTTGAAAGGTGGACATGGTTTCATCCTAGGAAGATGAGAAAGTAATTCTAGACAGGAAGACGAGCAAGAACAAAAGCAAGAGCTGAGAGAAGGTGAACCCCGTTCAGGGAATAGAGCTCATGCAGGTGGGGTGGAATGCTTGGTGGATGGGGGGGTCTTGTGGAAGGCGAATTTAGAAAGAGAAGTTGGGGCGGGTGGACTCATGCTTCCTCTCTGAACAGTTCTTGGACTCCCACAAGCAGAACTAGCCACCCTGCACTCTGCGTTCCCCTCATATTTCACTCCGTACCCTGCTGTAACACTTGCCATGTTTTCTTGCGCCGTGTATGTGTCTGACTTCACCATTAGTCACCGTTCTGTTAGAAAGGACAACGTTCGGCTCATAATAAATGCTTAATAACAAGGGATGTCCCACTTAGTAAAAACTAGGAAAGTCTAAGAATCTGCCCTGATCAGAGTAGGCAGGTGGAACTTGAACTGGTCCTGGAAAAGCTGAGTAGGTTTGCGTAAGGTTGGAGGGTAGAGAGAGGACATTTCCAGAGATAGTTTATAGAGGGGGTGAAAGTGTTCAGAGTAAAGTAGTGGGGGATTATATGTTAAGGAGTACTGAGAATCGAGACTTAAAGAAAAAACAATATTTAACACAAGCTATTATTTCGCCTAAGCAAGCAGAGACATATGCTACATGTTTAAATTTTTTCTTAATGTATTTACTCTATATTTCCTTCATTGACTGCACAGTAAAACCTCTAAACATCCAGAAATATTTTATTTTATTTTATTTTATTTTTTATTTTAGAGACAGGGTCTCCCTCTGTCACCCCATCTAGAGTACAGTGGCGCAATCATAGCTCACTGCAGCCTTGATCTCCTGGGCTCAAGTGATCCTCCCACCTCAGCCTCCCAAGTAGCTAGGACTAGAGGTGTGCACCATCATGCTCGACTAATTTTTTATTTTTATGTTTTGTAGAGACAGAGTCTCACTATGTTTCCCAGGCTGGTCTTAAACTCCTAGCCTCAAGCAATTTGCCCACCTCGGCCTCCCAAAGTGTTAGGTTTATGGGTACTGCACCTGGCCTCTTTTCTTTTTAGTTAAAATGCATATCCATTATATCAATATGGAATAAAGAAGAGAGTTATGTTTGCTATTGGCATTATATTCTCTTGTCATTACGAACCTGTGGTGAGTAATGGAATAAAAAGGATTGAGAAACAGTAAATTAGAATTTCAACACTTTGAGAGGAGACTTGTGTTTGGTTTAGCTTTGTAGCCAATAACATGGTATTCTAGAAAAATTGCTTGTCTTACAGAACACCAGAATTTGAATCTCAATTTAAGTTTAAAACTTGTTTAATGGCCACTAAGTATGTTGATTACCCTATCAGTTCCTCTTTCATTATTTATTAAATTGAGATTAAAAAATTAGCGGTTTCATTTTGTGCAAGTTACACACAAAAAAACAAGAGAAGGCATGTAGCAGTGTGCTGGTGCACAGTAATGTTCCTTCATCTTAACTAGCAGAACACTTTGCAGATAGTGGGTGCTCAAACACTAAGCCTCTTTTTAGGCCGGATACTGTGGCTCTTACCTGTAATCCCAGCCCTTTGGGAGGCTGAGGCAGGAGAATTGCTTGAGTCCAATAGTTCGAGATCAGACTGGGAAACCTAGCGAGACCTTGTCTCTACAAAAAATTAAAAAATTCGCCAGACATGGTGGCCACACCTGTGGTCCCAGCTACTTAGGAGGCTCAGGCGGGAGGATTGCCCGCACCCAGGAGTTGGAGGCCTCAGTGAGCTGCAGTCATGACAATGCACTCCAACCTAGGCAACAACAGCATGAGATCACGACTCAAAAATTTAAAGAAACAAATTTATACTGAATGAATCAACGTACGAACAACTGAGAACTTTTTAAAAATTCCTTTTCTTGTGTTATGGTGTTCCACTTAATGCTTTTAGAGAACTATCTGTGAAAATAACTTTTTTCTTGGTAATCTCTGTGTGTTAGAGTAAAAGAACAATGATAAGCCGGGCTCGGTGGCTCAGTCTGTAATCCCACGCCTTTGGGAGGCTGAGGTGAGTGGATTGCCTGAGCCCACGGGTTCGAGACCCCTCGAGACCTCATCTCTACAATAAATCAAAAAAGAAAATCAGCCGGGCATGGTAGCATATGCCTGTAATTCCGGCTACTCGGAAGGCTGAGGCAGAAGGATCACCAGAGCCCAGCAGGCGAGGCTGGGGTGGCCAGGAGTGGCCACTGCACTCCAGTCTGGGCAACAGAGTGAGACTCCAACTCAAAAAAAAAAAAAAAAAAGAACAATGATGAAAGAATCTCCATCTATTTTTAGGTTATGTAGCCAGGAAGTTTTATTTATTTTGTTTTACTTTATTTTATTTCTATCTTAATTTAGATTTATTAAACTTGGGGTGGACCTGGCCACATGTGACACCCCTTTTATAGCAATGAGCGTGGTGACAGCTCAGCCTTCCCTAGCTGACTAATCTCCCATCCAGTCAAAGGTAATTCTCCTAATTGAGGGAAGCATCACAGAATAACTTACAAAATAGGTTTGTAACTGGTCTTGTTATAATTTAGAAAAGGAGATTAGGATATAATAAAACATGAAGTCCTACCTTAAGAATGGAACTTAGGGTGTTAAAAATGTATTCTGAAAGTAAATACGGGTTTTTTTGTTTGTTTTTTTTTGGGTTGGAGTCTCACTCTGTCGCCCAGACTGGAGTGCAGTGGCCGCTCCCGGCCACCGCAGCCTCGGACCTGCTGGGCTCCGGCGATCCTTCCGCCTCAGCCTTCCGAGTAGCCGGAATTACAGGCACACGCTACCAAGCCCGGCTGATGTTATGATTTATTGTAGAGATGAGGTCTTGCTGCCCAGGCGGGTCTCGAACCCGCGGGCTCAGGCAATCCATTCACCTCAGCCTCCCAAAGGCGCGGGATTACAGGCTGAGCCACCAAGCCCGGCTGTAAATACAGTCTTAACCAATAGCTTATACTGACTTAACTGCTTCAAAGAAAAAATACAGATAAAAAACGAATTATTTAAGTTAGCATACGATTTGTAAATAATTTTATAAAATGCTTAAAGCTAAACATATTCAATTACAATTTGGACTACTTTGTTATTTTACCTAACAATTTGTTTAGGTTGATTAGAACAAAACTGCCAAATAAACATCAGCACAATCCATATCATAGAATCTGAATTGGAGAGGCTTGTATTCATAAAGACTTTATGGCAGTAGATGCCACTTTGTAAAAAGAAAGAACATCAAATGTTAAAATGATTACTGTTTTCTTTATCTTTTTTTTTTTTTTCTTTCGCGGAACCACACAGTTCTATGCTTCTAAGGCCTTTTATGTCATGGTTTTGGTGCGTAGTACATAGCAGGTGTTCAAGGAATAATTGTGGAATTTAGAAAAGTTAAATGTGTGATCTGTATTAAAGGTAAGAATAAATAGTAAAGCTAGAAGCCAAAGTCTCAGAAAATCTAAACATGTTTTAAAAATAAGCTTTAATAATTCAAAAGCTATTTTGTGATATGTTCTAGAAAGGTGAATCCGTGGACTTTATTTTATTCAGGGAACTCATCTGTACCGGATAGTTAGGAAATAATGGGACATAAATTTCCAGTTTCTGCTTTAAATGCTGATACTTGTCTTTTTTAATGATGTATATTATAAATACTCCAGTTCTGGGGCTAAATAAGCAGAAAATTGAATCCAGGTACTTCTCATTTTAAAAATAATTCTGGAATCTTGGAGTAGATAGAGATATTAGAGTTGTTTTTGTGTGTGTGTGTTTGTTCTGTTTTTTGTTTTTCCCAACTTCCTGTTATTACTGATGAGGGAATTAGGCCTAGAAGGGGAAAATGACTAGTGCAGTGCCTGTGGTTTTAAAAAATAGACTTTTCTTTTTCTTCTATACTTGATTGGGTACAGAAAGGTCTCAGTAAACAATTCCCAGGTAGGAAGAATAAACTTCAGCATGGCATGAGACATATACTATTGTAAATTTATTAATTCACAACTGTTAACAATTATTTTTGATGATAGTAAATCATTGGTAATTATACTTATCAATAATAAACCATTATTAATAATTAGCATGTTGGGTCTTATGTAATTGACTAAAGAAGTGGGTTAAGGTGCGTCTTTCATTATGAAATCAAGATGCTGGAAACATTCAAGGTCTCCACTGCATATCGAATTCACCACTGCCTTAGGACCCATGAGCAGAAATTTTCAAGGGCAGTTGATAGACGTACTCTTGGGACAAGGGGATTATATTTCATTTGAAAATTGAAACAACATTTTGTCCTATTGTTCTGATTTGTTTTTGAGCACATGATTCACTTGTTTAAAAGAAATGCAAGCAGCTTTATTAAAGTCATTCATGTTTCCTCGTTAAAAGTTGAAAGGTTTTGAGGTATAAGTCAGCAGGTTTTCTCCTGGCAACACCCCTCTGTCTTTTGGGAATCTATCATTCAATCTTTGAACAAACACTTAATGAGCACTTCTGTAGTCCAGGCACCACGATAGCCTCTGAAAATATAGTAACAAACTTGACCTTGTCCTTCAGGGAAAGACAGTTTATTCGTTGAGAGGCTGTGGCACAATATTATCGCTCCAAGTTTCCCCTTGCCGTTTACAATCTTAATTGCAAAATTTGACACAGTCATCGTTTATTGGAGAAAATGCAGAGTGATAGAAAGAAATCATGAAGAGTGTTTTGCTCTGTTTGGTCATTTACTCAGCGAGTATTCATTGTGTCAGACTTGGTGCTTGGGGTACATCAGTGAGTAAAGCAGCCAACTGTCCTATCCTGTCTTTGTGGGAATTTACACTCTAGTAGGTCAGTCTAACAATAACCAAAAATAAATAATAAATAAGCAAATGACAGAGATATTAGAAGGATGTGTGCTGGTTTTAAAAAGAAAGAGAAGCCAGGCACGATGGCTCACGTAATACCAACTGTAATACCAATACTTTAGAAGGCCGAGGTGGAAGGTTCACTTGAGCACAGGTGGTCAACGCTGCAATGAGCCATGATCGTGCCACGGCACTCCAGCCGGGGTGACAGAGTGAGACCCCAACTCAATAAATAAATGTATAAGTACATAAATAAATACGTTAAGTATCTGTTTCTTATAGATCATGTTTTTGGCATCGGCGTACGCCAGTCCCCAACTCACAGAGGAGAGCTGCTCAGCGGTGGCTGCTGTCACGCATTACCTGTACCTGTGCCAGTTTAGCTGGATGCTCATTCAGGTTGGTACCTCGTTCCCTCCCCTGCCCTTCCAGCCCTTCCCTGAATCTGGGTGGAGTGGTCTCCAGTACTCTTTGTACTGCAGTGGAAGTAATTCCATACACCCGCCACTGCATTCTAAGGCTATAAACGCAAGAAGAGCCCTGTAAGCTGCACACCATTCAAGAGCATGGTGAGTTTAAAGACACGAGAGACATCTACTAGGGTTGGAAGCGAGGGAGTGGCTGAAGATGAGGCTCGAAAGCCCTAAAACGCACAGGAGGAAATTGGAACTTTTTTCTAGGGGAAGAAATAGAATGATTTTAAGCAAGGGAGTAACATGATAAGATTGGGGATTTTTTTAGATTTATTTTACTTTAGATTCAGGGGGCATGTGTGCAGATTTGTCATATGGATATATTGCATAAAGGAACATAAATCGTTCTACCAAAAAGACACCTGCACTCATATGTTTATTGCATCACTGTTCACAATAGCAAAAACATGGAGCCAACCTAGGTGCCCATCATTGGTGGACTAGATAAAGAAAATGTGGGATATATACACCATGGAATACTAAGCAGCCACCTAAAAGAATGAAATCGTGCCCTTTGAAGCAATGTGGATGCAGCTGGAGGCTTGGATTCTAAGCGAGTTAACACAGAAAAAGCTCTAGATTGTGGAAAGATCTCCCTGTTTGTGGTGAACTGCAACTTGTAGGAGAGCTGCAAGCTCACTGATACCTGCAGCAGCTGGTGCAAAATCACGTGTGCAAAACCATGAGGCAAGCGGCCTCGCTCTAGGAAACTTCACACCTACCTAAATGCTATAGACGCTTATCAGGTACACCTGCGGCACTGTAGTCCTTTATCCAGGATGCTGGCGGTTAAGAGCCAGCCACCGAGGCAAGATTAGCTTAGAGACCCCCTGGAGCATGTGCATCAATAGCTGAGGTTGACCTAAGAGGACCATGACTTACTTTTACCTTCATTATATGCTCATTATAATATCATTTACATTGTGGTTTTATAAAAAAGAGTAGAGGGGGAACCAGTTAAATAGCTTTAGCTGTATTCAGGGGGAAAGTGTGGGGTGTGAGCTAGGAAGGTCACAGTAGGAACAAAGGTAGGAGGACAGCGTTGAAGATTGTGTTTTAATTGGAACTACAGCAGGGGTCCCCAACCCCAGGACCAGACTGGTACTGGTCTGTGGCCTGTTAGGAACCGGGCCACACAGCAGGAGGTGAGCAGGGGTAAGCGGAGCTCTGCCTTGTGTCAGATTAGGGGGGCATTAGATTCTCATAGGATCGAGCCCTATTGTGAACTGCACATGTAAGGGATGTAGGTTGGCCCTCCTTATGAGCATCTGATGCCCGATGGCCCGATGATCCCCTTCCTCCCACACTCCATTCCCCACCCCAACCCCCAGCGGAAAAATTGTCTTGCACAAAAAACTGGTCCCTGATGCCAAAAAGGTTGGTGGCTGCTGAACTGCAGGATGTAGAGACTTGTTGTGAGGAATGCCCAAGGTAGAACCCAGGATGTTTCCCAAGTTTCTGGTAGGGATATCTGGTGGGTAGTGGGGACTGAAATTGTTGCCAGGAGGAGGGGTGGGGTGCTGCTCCCAGTGTGAGAAGGTTGGTCACAGGTTCTTGTGCTCACGTTTGGAATGAATTCCCAAACAGGCACACAGAGGAGCTGGAAAAGCATGTAGCTTTATTAAACAAAGAAGAGTCCACTCCCCAGAGAGGGGAGTGGGCAGAAACAGTCTACAGAAATCTGTTGTTTTTGCCCCCAACTATTGGGCAGCTCCATCTTTTACTCTTAGGAGTGTTGAGGAATGGGTTTGGGTGGGCTTTTCCTAGAAATTGGTGGTCTTAGGGCCGGGTCTTCTCTACTCCTTCCTCATGTCAGGTTGGGGAGTTTCAGGCTTTATAGAGTCATACCAACTGTCGGGGCACCCTGATGGGTGGAAATTTATAAAACCACAATGTAAATGATATTATAATGAGCATATAATGAAGGTAAAAGTAAGTCATGGTCCTCTTAGGTCAACCTCAGCTATTGATGCACATGCTCCAGGGGGGTCTCTAAGCTAATCTTGCCTCGGTGGCTGGCTCTTAACCGCCAGCATCCTGGATAAAGGACTACAGTGCCGCAGGTGTACCTGATAAGCGTCTATAGCATTTAGGTGGGTGTGAAGTTTCCTACAGCGAGGCCGCTTGCCTCATGGTTTTGCACACGTGGTTTTGCACCAGCTGCTGCAGGCATCAGTGACCTTGGAACTCTCCTACAGCCCTGAAGCAGGCATAAGCCGCCTACTCTATCAAAATTAGGATCACTGGAGAACAGGGATGAGATAGTGAGTTGAGTTTGGGCCATGCTGGGTGTGAAAGGCCTGAGAGAGCTCGTAAGGGAATTTTGAGGGAAGTGGGACGCACAGTGCTCAAGCTCAAGGGGAGACCTACACATTAGAAATGCGTTAGTAAGCGCCTGACTTATAGTTTGGGAAATGGCACCATTGCTTTGGAAAAGACTACTTGAGGAGAGAGCAGAGTGAGGTCAGGGGTCCCGGCATAGTCTCTTGGAAACTAGCAAACGTTGGGGGAGAAATGCAGGTTCTCTTTTTCGGACTAAAATCCCACATCCTCGCTATTATCCTATGCCGATTTGCTTGATAAAGAGACTGTAGGGAGAGCTGAACTGTCTGTAGTGTTGATGTCACTAATTAAAGATGGCTCTGCTAAAATGCTGCCTTGGATCATGTGTCCTACACAGTGGCATTGTTAGATTTTTCACGTGCTAGAAACAGTTTTCTGTGTGTGTCTGAATATGCAGGTGAGCTATTTTATGTCAACAGATGTGTTCAGGCACTTTCATGTTCTTTTTCTGGTTGAATGAGAAGCATGTGGGTTTTGATTGTGAAATGATGGTAAAAGCAGAAGGAAAATGAGATGGTGGTATTATGAGAGGACGCCACACAGACTCAAGAAGGGGATATCTCCCTGGGTATGATATGATAGTGATGGAGAGTGTTCTATTAACTGTTCAGTTAATAGAACAAGTCATTTTGTTAATAGAAATGGCCATTTAGAACTAGTCAGAACATGTGGAACCCTGGTTCTAGACCTGCCACTCTGTGTCAGCTTAATTATGTGACTGGCTCACCAAGGCTTATTTTCAAATCTGCCCGTGGGGATGATAATTACTAATTCATGGAATTATTGCTTTATAGCCCTCTGAGCAGCTCTAATCATGAAAAATGTATGGTGTTCTTGAACTGCCCGCCCCAAAGAAATTTAAAAATAAAAATCTAAATGATGTGACACAAAACTTGAATATCTGCTGAAATTAGAATAACGTCTGCTAGATTTTCTGGTTGCAAAATTCTTTAGGAGTTTATCCAAGCGGAGCTATTTGATATGTGTCCTCCGTACGTCATTATCTATCTGCCGGGACCGAGGACCCCGGTGGTGGATTGAAGGTCTTGGTCCGGGTCCCTGACCTATTCAGAGTTGTTGATTCATGACTTGGTTGAAAACACAAGAAACCACTTATCGGGTGTGCACGTTGTACAGAGCTTAAAGGATAGCTGTGCAGAGAGCAACCTGTGTCAGGGCGACAGATTGAGCCAAGGCAGAGAAACCTGTGATGGATGGAAAGCTAGAGTGAAAGAGACGTAATGTGATGGAAGTTAATGTCAATGACTCAAAATTGTAACTTAACACACACTCAGTTGCAATCAAATGTGTGACCAGAATGCTTAAAAATACAACTAAAGTGCACAGACCGAGGCTGCATTGATAACAGTGTGGAGGTAGCCATGGTTACACTGTAATCTACAAAATTCAGATGGCTTTGGGACACAGGAGCCATTTCATGAATCCTGTTTCAGCAGGAACATTAACTATCCAATAAGAAATTGGTGGCTCAGCCTGTAATCCCGCGCCTTTGGGAGGGTGAGGTGAGTGGATTGCCTGAACCCGTGGGTTCGAGACCCGCCTGAGCAGCGAGACCTCATCTCTACAATAAATCAAAAAATCAGCCGGGCGTGGTAGCGCATGCCTGTAATTCCAGCTACTTGGAAGGCTGAGGCGGAAGGATCGCCGGAGCCCAGCAGGTCGAGGCTGCGGTGGCCGGGAGCGACCACTGCACTCCAGTCTGGGTGACAGAGTGAGACTCCAACTCAAAAAAAAGAAAAAAAGAAAGAAATTGGAAAACAGTCCTATAAGAAATTCTGGAGCAGCTGGACACAACTAGCCTGGAAAGAGTTTAGGGAGATGTGATGGCTGTCTACATGTACCACAGGTGCTAAAGCAGGAAAGGGGGTGAACTGTGTAGCTTCATTTGGTAGAACAAAAACAAATGGGTCTGGCTGGGTAGGGTGGCTCACACCTGTAATCCCTACACTTTGAGAGATTGAGGCTGGTGGACTGCTTGAGCCTAGGGGTTCGAGACCAGCCTGGGCAACATAGGAAGACCTCATCTCTGTTTTTTTAAATTAAAAAACAAAAAACAAATGGGTCAAAATCTGAGGAAGCAAATTTTGATTTAGGTTTAGAATTTCCATTGCCAATATTACTGTCAAAGTTGAAGAAGTTATTTCTTAAAGTAGAGTGAATCCAATCACTGAAATATATTCAGTGGGAACTGACCAACTTTCCAATATGGTTTTAGAGTACTTCCTGCTCTGAGGGAGCATTAGACAAGAGAGCATCTAAGATTTCACCCAATTTCATGGAGATTGGCATATTCTCTTTGAGTCTTAAGTAAACAGGATTGTGGCTGATGTATGTTTAATAAACTAATGAGATTTCTGTTTGGCTAATGGTCTAGAAAAAACTATTTACAGTACCAGTGAAGGCTGATTTATTTCAGATGGCACACCACACATTTTTTATGGTTTGTGGTGTGACCACGAAGGAAAAGTTCAATAACTTTTGAATCCTAGGTAGGTTACTTTTAATGACTTACTTTGTGATCAGAAGCTGTCACTTCACAACCTATGTTTACTCATCTATAAGATATTGTCCTCTAAAATATATATTTTTGTACTAAAATTTATTTTTTAAACATTGGGTAGAAGATTAGACTACTGTTAGCTCAATCCTGTTACTCAAATTAAATTGAAATAAATTGAAAGAGTTTTTCACTTTAATGATTCTACTTTTTTTTTAAGCTACCATTATCTACGTCCACGCATAGCTTTTTTTTTTTTTTTTTTGAATTGGAGTCTCACCCCATTGCCCAGGCTGGAGTGCAGTGGCACGTTCATGGCCACACCAGCGTTGACCCGCTGGGCTCCAGCGATCCTTCCGCCTCAGCCTTCCAAGTAGCCGGAACTACAGGCGTGTGCTACCACACCCAGCTAATTTTTTTTTAAGTTTATTGTAGATACCAGGTCTTGCCAAGTTGCCCAGGCTGGTCTCAAACCCACGAGCTCAGGCAATCCACTTGCCTTAGCCTCCCAAAGTGCTGAGATTACAGGCTTGAGCCACCGCACCTGGCTTTGCATAGCTTTTAATGACAATAAGTTAATCGTTAATTAGTAATCATTGGGCTAAGCATGTCCAAGTTGTTAATCTTCATTTTGATCTGCAACATGTCTTCAGTCTTAGAATAAAAGCATTTAAATGACTTTATCTTGAAAAGTTATTTTATGTTTATATTATATTCTTTTAATACATTATAGTGAAGTTGGATTATATTTTAGAGTAGCTAAAGAAAAATTTTATTGATAAACAAATTACATAACCTCTCTGAGCCTAGATTTTCTTATCTGAAAAATCAACTTGTACTAATAGTACCTCTCTTTGCAGATGTGGAAAGATAAAATGAATTAATCTATGGAAAGAGCTTGAAGTGACATTTGGCACAGATGCATACTCTGTATATACCTAATCGCATTATTTGTTAAGCTAATATTAATATATTGTCATTAAAATTTCAAAGATTTTGAAACATCTCACATACTCTGCTTTTCCTATATAATTTACACTTTTGGTTTTTGTTGGATTTTTTTTTTTTTTTAATTGGAGTCTC
>NW_007249133.1:445174-458553 GCF_000164805.1 Carlito syrichta
TTTATTGTAGATGAGGACTCGCCATGTTGCTCAGGCTGGTCGCGAACCCCTGAGCTCAGGCAATCCTCTCGCCTCAGCCTCCTAAAGTGCTGGGATTACAGGCTTGAGCCACCGCTTCCAGCCCCACTTTTGTTTTTTTTAACCAAGAGAATCAGCTTGACGTAGTGGAAAGAGGGCTAATGTTGAGTGAGGTGGACACTAACCAGCTGCAAAGCCTTAGCAAGCCAGAGAGCTTCTGGCCTCTTCATTAAAGCAGGTGCACAGGTCATAGCAGGCCTGTAACTGGTAGCCTTGACTCTGTTTCCCCAGGCTTCCCTTTTCTTTCACAGGGAAGTCAAATAGTGCGAGATGGGAATAGAGTAATAAATGAGTTTGCTTATTTTTTAAAAAACAGATAACTCGTGAATTCCCTATTTGACCATGGATATTGAATTATCCTTCTGTCGGCCAGGCACAGTGGCTCACACTATAATCCCAGTACTTTGGGAGGCCAAGGCAGGAGGATGACTGGAGCCCAGGAGTTTGAGACTAGCCTGGGCAACATAGTGATACCTGATATCTATAAATATATAAATAAGCACATATGTGTATGTATAGTGTATATATATTTATATATAGTGTACATTTATATATGTATGTATTTATATGTACATGAATTTGTATGTCTTTAAGTTTACTATGTATGGGTCTACTTTGGACTTTTTTCTGTTTTTAATATAGTTATTCTATCACTTATTATTCTGATCTTCAGTTGATCAAATTCTGGTTATTGCCACTTATGTATTTCTATTATTACAATGTCTCTCCAAACACATCCTCACACTCTGGATATTTCTTTATTTGGGGAGTATTCATAGACTAATTTCTAGAAATTACAACTTTACTATTAATGCCTACATGAAATGCTTCTGGTCGAATTGCCAGGTCATGAGCTATTCCAAAAAGAAAATACATCACAAGTAAATTATTTGAGCTATTGGTATACAATATAGGGAATTAGAAACAGTTTTTGCTTGGAGATTCATTTGGCCCAGTTTTATGATCACTTCCTGTTGCCAAGTTAAATCATAGTATAGCAATCTACATAAAATGCCCAAGCCTTGGATTGTTCTTGCAGTCTGTTCATCTCATGTCTAGAGATACAGCTTAATTTGAAATATAACGTTTTATTTTGAAATGAAAGCTTATTTGAAGACCATTTTTTAAATGATAGAATAGGGTTAGAAACCATTTTACAATTATACTTTGAGCATTCACATCTTGTACCTTGGTTTCTCAATATAATCAGGCTAGGAAGAAGCAATTGTACCTGTCATTCCTTGGTAGAAAGGCTACTTAGTGCCAGAGCATAGAAAAACAGGAAGGGAGATGCTAAAATTAGCCCTGTTTTTCCTTCATTATTGATTTAATTCTGAGGGACATCAAAGGTATTAAGGACAGCAGACTGGTCATTACCAAGATAAAAATGACATACCCAGGAAACACTGAACTCTCCAGTCCTCAAAAAGCCTTGCAATTTATTTCATGCGATAAATGGTAAGAAAGAGAGAGGAGAACTGGGACAAGGACATGTGATAACGTTTCTTAGACTCTCATCTGAAATGAATGATTAAAAGCATATGGTAATCGAATTAATAGCATCCGTGATCTCTGGCTAAACTTGATGCTATAAATCAGCTCAAGGATTCTAGTGACACAATTAATAATCAAATATTAAACGACAGACTGAATGTGCATCTTTACTCCACATACTATGAACATTCACGGAGTTCAAATAACCTATTTTTTAAATTTTAAAATAAAGAAAAGACATTTCTCCTTTATATTTTACTAATATACTAATATGCATTATATGAAGGTAGATGAATAAGCTAATGAATTTTGTTTATGAAACATATGAAAGCATCATTTTGACCTGAGATAATCAAAACACTTAACAAGGCATGGCTTCAATTTTCATATGTGGACACTTGGAAAAATAGTAGTCACTGAAAATGTTACTGTAAAAATAAGTAGGTAGACCTGGGTAGGAATGTGAGTAAATGAGTAAATATCCTTACAGAAACATGGTCTTTTAGTTTATTCCAATCTATATTTAACCTAAATTATATCTGGGCATTTTTGTTGGTTATCTGTATCTTATACAGATTGTAATGTTTGCAGTTTACATTTGCTACAATTTAGAATAAGTTGAAGTTCCAGCATCCTCAGTTACTAATTCTGGAAAATATACTTCTCCCACCCTCAGTTTCTTTCTGTGTAAACAGAAAGTATAGTGACACCAGGGAGGCCAGGTGAGGCGGCTTACGCTTGTTATCCAAGCATTTTGGGAGGCTGAGGAGAGAGAATTGCTTGAGTCCAGGAGTTAGAGACCAGCCTAGGCAACATAGCAAGACCTCGTCACTACGAAAAATCAAAACAAAAATTAACCAGGTGTGATGGTATGCACCTGTAGTCCCAGCTACTCTGGAGGCTGAGGTGGAAGGATCTCCTGAGCCCAGGAGGTCGAGGCTGTGGTGAGCCGTGATCGTGCCACTGCACTCCAGCCTGGGTAACAGAGTAAAATCTCAACTTAAGAGTTAAAAAACAAACAAACAAAGCCTACAAGAGAAGTTGTCTTGATTAAATGCGATATAACTTAGTGTGCGGTCTACATTTATTATCCTAATAAATATTGATTCCATTCTTCCTCTGTCAAAGTAGCACATTTAACATTTTTCAGTTTCCATCAGTTAATTCTTGTCCTTCTTTATTAGTTCAACCCAATACATTAAATTTTGGAACCTTCTAAAATTCTTTCTTCTAGAAGAACAAGGTGGTATATATATATAAACAACTCAGAACTAAACCAAATGATATAATGTTGTTAAATTCAGTAAAAAATTTTTAAAATACTCAAAGCATTTTGTGTACTTTTTCATTTATTTGATATTTCTCAATAAAAATTACATACAAAGCATTTTACTAGCTACTAAAGGTAAACAGAAATTAAGCTGCCACACCTCACAATTATGTTTTAGTTATTTATATGCAGATAGACCTTGATAAGTTTTCTTGGAGTGTTTAGCAAAAAATGAAGAGTGAGAGAGAAAGGAGTATCTCTGTACTTGCACCAGGAAAGTGCATCTCCCCTGGCGTGTAGAGTGGGAGAAATGAGGACAAGAAGCTCTCGTGAAGATAATAATACTATAACAACACATCTTTTTTTTTTAAGTCCAGGCTGGAGTGCAGTGGCACAATCACGGCTCACCACAGCTTTGATCTCCTGAGCTCAGATGATCCTTCCACCTCAGCCTTCCAAGGGATCTGGGACTACAGGGGTGCACCACTATGTCCTACTAGTTTTTTTTTTATTTTATTTTTTGTAGAGACCAGGTCTCACTGTGTTGTCCAGGTTGGTCTTGAACTCCTGACTCAAGCAATCCTCCCCTCCTCAGCCTCCCAAAATACTGGGATTATAGGCATGGGCTACCACACCTGACCAATAAATCTTAAATTTAATCAGTCTTCACAAGGCACTTTGGACTTGTGTTCCACTCCCAATTCTATAGCTAACAAGATGATGAAAAAATTGTGCTTTTCTCTCCTGTCTCAGTTTCCTTGTCTCTAATAAGAGGGGCGTAGTCAGAAGATCAAGAAGTTCTGTTTTGCCACTAAAATTTGTGTCTGCATACATCCATGCCATTCGTGTTTTCACTAAGGAATTGTCATTTCCACCATAATTTAATCACAAAGTGTTAGGAAATTGTTTATAACTTATAGCCTAACCTCTCCTTGTACCAGAAGAGGAAATTAACACTCACAGGAGCCAAGTGATATCGACAACACATAGTGTATCCCTGCAAAACCTGTCAAAAGCCCAAATCAAGACCCTAGTCGCCTTATCTTTTCAAATTTTTTTTAAAAATTATTTATTTGTACAATTTATTATTTATCATTCATCTAGGGATTTATCTTTGTTGGAAGGGGAGGAGGTGCTTTGAACAAAACCCCCCCTTTATTTCTATGGATTGTTTTTAAGAAATTGTCAAAAATATCATTACCTAGTTTTCTTTACATCTATTAAAGTGGACTTTTCATTAAAGTCCCTCATGTACAGTCCCCTGGGTGATCTTGATGTTCTGGTCCATTGCGATGAGTGTGCAAATTCAAATACCTCATCCTTTACGGATAAGCAACGATGAAAATAAGAAGATGATAGTTCAAATATACAAAGATTCAGAGTTGACGCTGAAGATGAGACTATCTAGAGACATCACCGATTTTTAAACTGCAGAACGTTTTATTTCATTGTCTCTTTCCCTGTGACCAACTTGATGTTTTTTAATGCTGAAAATATTTTCAGATCCTTTTGTACTTGTCTTCCGAACACTAATACATCTGTTTGGATGATTTTAATGCTAAAAAAAAACTTCATTCTGAGGTTGCAGGGTTTGTAGGAATAGTCAAGTAGTATTAATGTAGTTGGTTAAATTTGGGGATAGTAACATTTGTCTAATGTTGGAGGTGAGGGTGGCCGATCTTAAGATAGTTCAGAAGGTGGTCTTAACAGCATTTTTTAAAGCTTAGAAACTGAAATGTAAATAGAGGCCTAGATACTGCAAGAGCCTATCCATTCTCCTCTACAAATATACTTGCTGTATTCCTCATGCATGTGGCTGTCCCACCACTAAATTCCCATGTCATCCTACTTCCACTGATGAGCTTAGATGGTCATGGAATTTCAAGGAAGTCAGTGGTAGATGACTAGTCTAGCCTGGGCCAGGGCAGCAGAGTCTTGGCGCACAGAGAGGTGCTGAGCCCACTCTGCACGTGGTAGGGGCAGGTTAGAGAGGCAGATCTTAGAAAAGGGAATCTGTGAACTAGGTGTGTACCCCAAGTTGTGTCTACCATACCATAGTAAGATAAAATTCAGGTAAAGCTTGAAATGAGCTAGTTAGTACAAGTCTTTTTATGTTTGGGCCATATGAGGTTTCTAGAACAATTAAATGTTGTTTCATTATATTACATGCTAGTATTGTTATTCCATAGCTTAAAAAAGGATGTGTAATGGGAAAAACTGTCCTTAGAGTATACTTCAGTGATTGGTTTCTTTAAAGAAAGAATTAAAGACCAGGCACAGTGACTCAAGCTTGTAATCCCATCACTTTAGGAGGCTGAGGCAAGAGGATTGCCTGAGTCCAGGGGTTCGAGACCAGATCGGGCAATTTGGTGAAACCTCATCTCTACAATAAATCAAAAAATTAGCCGGGCATGGTGGTATGCACCTGTAGTTTCAGCTACTTGGAAGGCTAAGCTGGAAGGATGGCCTGAGCCCAGCAGGTCAAGGCTGTGGTGGCCATGAGTGTGCCACTGCATTCCAGCCTGGGCAACAGAGTGAGACTCTAACTCAAAAAAAAAGAAGTAATTTAAATTGTTTATTAATATTATTATTATTTTATAATTGACAAAAGTTTATGATATTTGGAGCATGAGTTGCTTAACCAAGTATTCAACAATTCAGCACACACTTCTTGAGCTCTTTGGGTCGGAAGCATTGCATGTATAAATCTAAAAGCAGTTACTTGTCTCAAATACTTGTCTCAGTCTTATCGGAGTCTGTGGTAAAGGTCAGACAGTTGCTGAAAGGTTGAGTGGTTCTGATAGCATTAATGTCCGTCTGTGTAACAGCAGATGTTTTGAAAATTCCCAATCTTTATCCTGATGAATTAACTTAGAAGTCATTTACCAATCTGTGTCCTACTTCCTGGCTTTTCCGCCTTCTATGTCACTGAATTATCAAGTTATGTGTATGTACACAAACATCTACTTAATATAAATAATTTGTACATTGATTGATTGATTGATTGATTGATTGATTGATTCCTGAGTCAGGGTCTTACTCTCATCCAGGCTGGAGTGCAGTGTCACGATCGCGTCTCACCACAGCCTCCAGCTTATCACAGCCTCAGCCTGCTGGGCTCAGGCAATCCTTCCACCTCAGCCTCCCGAGGAGTTGGAACTACAGACACACACCCCATGCCTGGCTCATTTTGTTTTTCTTTTGTGGAGATGAGGTCTCGCTGTGTTGCCCAGGCTGGTTTCAAACTCCTGAGATCAAGCAGTCCTTCCACCTCAACTTCTCAAAGTGCTGGGATTACAGGTGTGAGCCACTGTGCCCAGCTGTACTTTTATTTTGAAGATGGATTAATCAATATTCCTTACTGTGTATGAATTTTTATTCTCTAATAGGTAGTATTGATTATCTTAGCATCAGACATTTGACACAAACCCACTTATTTGATTTCACGTCCCTATACTAATTATAAAAAGGGGGAATAAACGGATTTAGTAATAAAGTTAGGACAAATTTACATAAGCAATACCTCAAAACATGCTTCAGAATTACAGATATGTGCAGATGTGCATAAAGATACGAAACACTGCCAGGAAATAAAATTCAAAAACAAAAATCTCTAAGTAACCAAACATTTGTATCCTTCCTTGGTTTAGCCTAATACTCATCCCTCAAGGCTAATTTGGTCCAGATAGAAGTATCAGAAGCCTCAGTAAACAGCATCTGAAACCTTCTCCCGGGCATCGGACATGCTTATTTTTCACATGGAAAGGTGAAGCCATTTATCTTTTGTCTTCCACACTGTCTGACATCCTAATGGGAGATTTAAGGGACGTGGTCACATTTTCCAGCAGTGACTGTGTGCTCATTCCTTGGCATGTAATATCTCATTTAATCTTTAGAGTAGGCCGGACTCAGTGGCTCAGCCTGTAGTCCCAGCACTTTGGGAGGCCGAGGCGAGTGGATTGCCTGAGCCCACAGTTCGAGACCAGCCCGGGCAACTTGTCGAGACCTCATCTCTACAAGAAATCAAAAAATTAACCAGGCGTGGTAGCGTGTGCCTGTAGTTATGGCTACTTGGAAGGCTGAGGTGGAAGGATCGCTGGAGCCCATCAGGTCCATGCTGGGATGACCATGAGCATGCCACTGCATTCCAGCCTGGGCGACAGAGTGAGACTCCAACTCAAAAAAAAAAAAAAAAGACTTTATAACAAAACCTGTTGAACACACGTGGAAACTGAGGCTCTGAAAATGTTGTTACTTGCCCAAGATAATCCACCTAATGTATAAAATTATACATATGTGAAATTCATCTATATGCATACTCTTTCTGTCATATGAACTTGAGATGAGAAATTTATCCAGGGAATAGGTATTATGTTTGAAATACGTGTAACATGCATCCAATGTTGTTACTGTCCTAAACGAAAATTAAATATAGGTATTCTTCATGGAAAGACGAAACTGGAGGACAGGATATGTAAGTTCTAGATTCAGCTTAGATCCAAACTACAAGCCTCAGTTTGCTTATTCCATTGATCCGATGTGTCCCCATCCCCCCTCACTCTCCAGACACGTGTCACTTTTATATGTTTTATCTTAATGAGATCACAAATAACAGATATAAGATATGGTAGAATTATAATATAAAAGAAATACTGCCCTAAATTAGTTATTTCTCCCCTTCTTGGAAACTAAGCTTCGAGAAAGTGAATGCCTCCCCCATCTCTTTCACGGACATATCCTCAGTGCTTAGACTCTCTGAAATGAAATATTGTCATAATCAGTATCTGTCAAGTGACAAAAGAAAGGAGAGGGTATAAACTGAGAAAGAAAAAAGGGCCACAAGACCCACACCGACATAGTTCTTCCTGTCTGTGCTGTCATTTTTTGTTTGTCTGTATCTTCCTCTGGGGACTGAGACCAGAATTGTCATCACAATGATGTCCCCATTCACTGAAACAGTGCCTCGTCCTGCCAGGTGACAGGCCCTCAGTAAATACAAATTGCCAGAATGTCTGAAACAAACGGTAGGGCTGTTTACTTCATTATCATTGCAAGTGGTTCACGTGGGAAGTACGTTTGAATCTCGGTGTTGGTTTCTTTGAAGACATTCACAAAACAATCACGGAGGATTCAGAGATTAAATCAGAGCAAATTATGGAAAATAAAGAGTTCAATAAATAAGCTAAATGTTTTCCTGTGTTTTTAGACTTTGAGGTATCCGGAATTTCTCGGATATGTGAAAGAATGAATGTATGCATGAACCAACAACCACCAAAAAAATCATATCCAAACTGTAGTGATTAAATAGATCCTAGCCCTCTGTTGGCTGGTAACTCTTAAGGCCTGAGCCAGGTGAGTTGTGTTCTGTGCCGTTAAACCAGAGCCTGCTCATTTTATGCTGTTTCCTTCTTTAGTCTGTGAATTTCTGGTACGTGCTGGTGATGAATAATGAACACACAGAGAGGCGTTACCTGCTGTTCTTCCTTCTGAGTTGGGGACTTCCAGCCTTTGTGGTGATTCTCCTCATAGTTATTCTGAGAGGGATCTATCAGGAGAGCATGCCCCAGGTCTACGGACTCCTTCATGGCGACCTGTAAGTACTCCCACGCCACATGTTGCCCTCTTAGCTTTCTTTTTTCTTACCTGAGCAGCTTGGTTAATAGACAGTGGAAGCAGTGGCCTAAGAGGCACGATGGAAGGGGCACCAGGAAGACCTTTGTTTTCCTGTCACGCTGTCTGAAGCTCTGTTTCCTCCAGTTATTCCTTTAAATAAGAAACTAGTGCCTCCTAAGTTCCTTTGATGATTCAATCCTCTCAAGGGAGTTCTTGTGTCAAACAGGTCGTGGTAATTTGTACCTCTGCATAAGTTAGTTTAGTAGATTGAGGCAAACAATAATGTTTAATGAAACCAGAGCACCGTGAAGATTTTGAGAAAGAATCAGTGAAGAATATTGGAGAGTGGCCCATTACTTAAGGAGGATGTGTTTTGGTGGGAGCAGGCCTGACAGGCCCCATCACCCCTAAGATGCCTGAATACCAAACGGAGGGTGAATGGCGGGTGTCTGCAACAGCGCACGGGAACAGGACAAGGTCACCTTGGTCCTTAGATATCCTTGTTAATACTCTTGTGATCTTGAAATCCATTGCTGATTATTGATTTGATCCTGAATCTGGTGTCTTGAGCTTTGAGGGCCACTCAACCCTTTTTTTACTTCTACATGTAGAGGGAAAAAAAGAAACCCTTTGTAATGATAAAGCTTAATTGGCTCCCTTGGTCTAATGACAATAATAGAAAAAGTAGAATTCTAAATAAGCAAGAATATTCAGTCTTATGAGAATAGTATCACCTGATTTGCTCACAGGTTACTGTGAAGTTAATAGACTTGAAAAAATTTTGAAAGTTACAGTACTGTATAAGGTGAAGTCATTTTAATAGAATTATTGCTTCTGATCAATTATGTACTTAATAAGTTCTTGTTATTGACAATATGCAAATATATTTCACAAACAGGCAATCATGGACACATACTTCACACCACATTAGGCTACAAGATACTAGCAGTGTCTCACACACACACTCAAACATGCAAACACAAACGCACACATCGATATAATATCTGTAGTCATTTAGTCTTTTTGTTGAGATTCAAGAAGATTCTCTCATACTGATTACAGCATAGTATTACAATGTATTTTATGCAAATACAATGCCGAAATCCTATAATCTACAGAGAAAGTATGCTCTCTTTCCAGAATTATATTGCGACTTTTCACATTTTACTACCCTTCACATTCATTTAAATTTTGGGCTGCCAGGATTGATTTATGAAAATTCTGCATCATTCTTTGTTAAATGCAAGCAACCATGAAGCAAGCCATGGTGACCAACAGACCATCCCTTTCGTAAGCTACCTGGCATGACAGCACTTACTTGGCAGCTGTTTTACCATTACACGTGGACCCATCCAACCTTGATCACTGGCACCAATAAAAGTAATGTTCTTTTGTTTTGTTTTGTTTGAGTTGGAGTCTCACTCTGTCGCCCAGACTGGAGTGCAGTGGCCGCTCCCAGCCACCGCAACCTCGACCTGCTGGGCTCCGGCAATCCTTCCGCCTCAGCCTTCCAAGTAGCCGGAACTACAGGCGCGCGCTACCACGCCCGGCTAAGTTTTTTGATTTATTGTAGAGATGAGGTCTCGCCTGCCCAGGCGGGTCTCGAACCCGCGGGCTCAGGCAATCCACTCACCTCAGCCTCCCAAAGGCACAGGATTACAGGCTGAGCCACCGAGCCCGGCTTAAAAGTAATGTTAATTAGAAGAAACTCTCTCGATGCTTCTAATTGGATTCTTAAAGGGAGAAATAAACTGTTATACAAGATTGTCCAAATGAACTTATTTTTAAAGTACTTGCCTTCTTAAGCTTTTGCAAAATATTTTCTGTGACCAACTAAATTATAATAAGTAAAATATAACATATATTACGTTCACTTATCCCTGGTTTTAATATTATGGAATTATTAGCCCAGAGTACCTAACCTTTGTTTTATAGGTTACTTTTCTCCTTAATTCACATAGAATATTCCTAAATCATTCTCATGTAAATTTATTCTTGTTTTTAAAAATTACGTATTTTTAGATGATTTTTTTAAATTATGAAGATGTGTACAATTCAAGGTTAGGTATACAGACATTGATTATGCAGGTACCCTTGTTGATGAGGTATGCCTCTCCCTCCCCTAGCAGTTTTCCTAACTGCCAATCCCACCTCCCCTCCCCTGACAGTTTCCCACTAATGCCAATCCCTTTCTTATAGTATTATAATTGTTCAAGATCCACTTATGAGTGAGAACATGTGATACTCTGTTATTTGTTTCTGTGATAGATCACTGAGTATGATCGACTCCAAATCCATCTAAGTTGCTGCAAAGTCCATATATTTGTCCTTCTTTATGGCTGCATAATATTCCATTGTGTATATGTACCACATTTTCTTTATCCAATTCAGCTTCAATGGGCAACACGGTTGGTTCCATGTTTTTGCTATTGTGAACAGAGCTGCAACAAACATGCGTGTACATTTTTAATATCACTTCAATCTCAATATGATAATATAAATTAGTGCATTGTTTATATTAAAACATTATATACCTATATCATTTTAAAACATGTCATTTCTCTAGAGATAATAGAATTTATGGTTGTGTGAAATAATAGTTCATCTGTTTGTACAGTGGTTACTTTATAGTTTTGATAAACTTCCTTGTAGCGTAGTTTTCTCTAAATAGCTCTCCAATGCATTACTACACGCAAATAATTCTTTTAAAAAATGTTTCTGGTCAAATTTCAGAACCAAGGTTATGCTGATTTCATTTAAAAAAGGAAGTTATTTCTCTCTTCCTGTTAACTGAGAACATTTGCAAGTTTAGTATTACTTCTTCCTTGGTATTTTGGAAACCTACATACACAAAGTCAACAAGGGCTAAGGTCTCTTTGCAGGAAGGCTTTTAATTACAGATTCATTCTCTTTAAATTATACTGAGATTCACTTCTTTGGCTCTACATTTACATATTGTAATATTGGCATATATTCCCTGCTCATTAAAAATTCTGTATTTCTTGAGTTCAGTCGTCTTACATGGTAATTGGTCAAGTGTATTGACATCTGTTCAGTGACTTTTCCCCTCCATGCCTTGTATCTACTTGTTTAATCAGCTACTGGGGAAGGTGTGCTTGTGGATTTCCCTATTACTTCCTTTTGCATTATATATTTTGAAGCTATCTTTTGAGGACATACAAATATAGAATTAATGTATTTTTCTTATGGTTTCACCCAGTTATCATAAAAGGGTTTTTTTTTTTTAATTTCTGGTCAGCTGGTCATGGTGGTGCACCCCTATAATCTCAGCACTTTGGGAGGCCAAGTCAAGAGAATCACTTGAGCCTAGGAGTTTGAGACCAGCCTGAGCAACATAGTGAGACCTCATCTCTACAAAAAAAAAGAACCAAAATTAGCTGGGCGTAGTGGTGCATGCCTGTAGTACCAGCTACTTGGAGGCAGGAAGATCACCTGAGCCCAGGAGGTCAAGGCAGCTGTGAGCCATGATCATGCCATACACTGCAGCCTGGGCAACAGAGTGAGACCCTAACTAAATGCAAAACAAAACAAAACACACACTCTGGTAATTCTTCTTGCCTTGAAGTCTATATTTTTCTAATATTAATATAGCTACACCAGCCTTCTTTTAGTTAATAATTATATGACATATTTGCCATCTCTGTACTTCCAGATTTTCCACTCATTTAAGTTGGGCTTCTTGTAAAGAGCATATAATTATAGTTTTCTTTTTTAATCCAGTCTGATTATCTTAGACTTTAATTGGAACACTGAGTTCATTTATACTTGAGTTAAATTACTAAATTGCTAATGTATTGGGATATAAATACAGCTTACCACTTGTGTTCTGTGTTCCTATTGTATATTTCATTTTTCTTTATTCTTCATTTGAGTGTATTTATGACTTACTTCATATTTTACACCTCAACATTTTTATTTAAATCAAAATGAAAGACTATTTTAAATAGGTGAAATGTGAAATAATTACAGGCAATATTAAAATAAAAGCAATAGTCATGTATTGAGAGCCTCTGTATATACAGGCTGTGTGCTACAGTTGACATTTATTTAAAATAATCTTCACAAAAACTATTCAACATGTTAGAGAACATCATTTCCATTATCAAGTAATAGATCAGGAAAGTAATATGAATAAAATATAAAGTATTAAGACTAGTATTCAAACATAGATCAGTCTGTATTCTTTCCACTGTATCTGGCACTCAGTACTTAATTCGAACAACATTAACTGAAAATCTATTAAGAATGTATAGGCATTAGGGAAGATAATGAAACAGCTATAAAAAGATGCATAAGAGTGCATTTCTAAGTCCACTTTCAAGTGTAAAAGGTCAGTATATTTACTACTGGCCTGTGTTTCCTTAGTATCTTGAACGTTCCACTCCTGTTACTGTTATATGGCTTACTTTTTAGTACTTTTGCTACATCCTGAACTATGATAGAAACTGAAAAGGCTTTTCTTGCCTCCTTTATTTCTCTTTATTGTCATGCATTTATCCTGCATGTATTTGAAATATCACATAACATTGTGATTGCTTTCTGTGTCATAAAATATTCATTTAGGTTTATGTTCTTTCATTCCTCTTTATTTTAACCAGTATTTCTTTATGTCTTTTTCTTTTTCTTTCTTTTATTTATTTATTTATTTTTGAGTTGGGTGTCATTCTGTTGTCCAGGCTGGAGTGCAGTGGTATTATTACAGCTCACCACAACCTCAACCTCCTGTAGGTGATCCTTCTGGCTCAGCCTCTCAAGTAGCTGGGACAATAGGCGCCACCAAACCCAGCTAATTTTTTTTATAGAGACAAGGTCCTATGTTGCCCAAGCTGGTCTCTAACTCCTGGGCTCAAGCAATCCTCCTGCCTTAGCCTCCCAAAGTGCTGGGATTACAGGTATAAGCTAT
>NW_007249133.1:458573-521980 GCF_000164805.1 Carlito syrichta
TGCTTAACCTGTAATCCCAGCACTTTGGGAGGCTAAGGCAGGAGGATTGAAGATCCATCCAGTATTTCTGTTTTCATGTAAGACTATATTATTTCTTTCTGAAATATTTCCTTTTAATGCAGATATTCTAATGATAAAATCTTTCAATTTTTGTTCACCTGGGAATGTCTTTCTTTTGTTATCAGTTTTCTTATTATTAAAACCAGGTACTGTGATCGCTCACCTGATTTTATAGTTCTTATGAAAGTGGCTTCTTGTACAGGTGGCCATTCAATTTGATGTTCCTGTGTGGAGTCAGGGAGGACAATTGCTGGGGGTTCTATTTAGCCATCTTTCTTCATTTCTGCTTTCACTTTTGAAAGATATTTTTGCTGGGTATAGAATTCTATTTGGCAGTGTATTCCTTTTATTTAAAAATTATATTTTTATCTTCTGGCTTTTATTGTGTCTTTTAAGAAGTTAGCTGCCATTCATACTGTTAATCTCTTTGAAAGTAATGTATCTTTTTTTTTCTCTAGCTGCTTTCAAGATATTTTCTTTGTTTTGGATTTCATATATTCTGCATGTTATGGCTTCTTGTGTGTTTTTCCTACCAGAGAGTTGCAGTGCTTCATGAATTTGTGACTTGATGTCCTTAGTTTTAGAAAATTCTTGTTGATTATATTTAATATTAGTACAACCTTCTTTCTCCCTTTTTACAAATCTAATTAAGTGATAATTTCACCATTTTATGTCTCTTACATGTTTTTGTATACTAACCACCATATTTTCTAGATTTTTGTAAAATCTAGATTTTTTTCCCCACTGACTTATTTTCTAATATGCTAATCTTGTTTTCACCTTTTCCCAATATTCTCTTAAACCTATCTTTTGAGATTTTTAAATTCGGGTATTATATTTTTAAATTCTAGAATTTCATTTTGTTTGTTTTTTATCAGTTATCTGGTAAAAAACCATCTTCTCCTCTATTTTATTGAATGTATCAGCCATGATCATTTTGCTCTTTACGTATGGATTATTTGGGAGTGTGTTCGTGATGTCTGGTTTTTCTCTTATTTCTGTTTCTTCATATTTATATACATTTTATTGGATGATGGACATTGTGTATGTAAGAAGTTGTAGTGGTACTGGATGATGTTATATCCTCTGACAAGGGGAAGCTAATAGAATAAGCTTACTTGGAATTGACTGGGTTACATCTTTTTATGGCTTTGTCTAACTTATGTTTTACCATCATTCTTAGAGTTTAGCCCACTAAGGACCCAAAATGAGAACTGAGGTGTTTACAAGGACCTCTCTTCCTGTTTGGATCCTGATAGAATATTTCTTTTTAGATTTATTTTACTTGTCTTCTTAGGCTCTTCTCACATGGAGCTAAGAATCAGAAAATGCCTCAAAGGGAAAATCTCTAAACCTTTGTTCACTTCTTTATGGGATGTGTTCTCTCAAGTTATCTTCCCAGCAGCCCTGAAGTCTGATATTTGTCTGTTAGCTCTTTGAGATTGCCAAATGCTCTGCTGGCTTCTCTGACTCTCAGCATCTATCTTCTTGAATTTTCAGCTTCCCTTTCTTCTCTAAGAATTGGCACATATCCTGAAGGGGAAAGTGGTATGCAGAATGGTGGGCTTATCTCAATGAGCTTCTCTTCTTTACAATCCTAGCCTCTCACATTTTGGTTGCCTCAACAGCTTCCAGTGCCTTCAACAAGTGATTTTGTTTGTGTTTTTGCTGTAACTTTGTGTCTTTTCTAGTTTTTTAGATGGGATTATAAATATTGTGCAAGCTATTTCTTTAGAATTAGTTCAGTATTTTAAAGTGGGTTTTATGGATAGTACACATGTCTGCCTAAATATTAATATATGGATTAAGTATTACAGATTAAAAATAACCAAAATCAAAATTTTACCAAATATTTTATTTAATCTAAGATTAATTTTTTGCAGAAAATAATAACAGTGAAAAACACTTTAAAAACTGGTGTTCTCTAGACCAGGCGCAGTGGTTCAAGTCTATAATCCCAGCACTTTGGGAGGCCGAGGTAAGAGAATTACCCGAGCCCACGGGTTCGAGAACAGTCTGGGCAATTTGACGAGTCCTCATCTCTACAATAAATTTTTTTAAAAAATTAGCCGGGCATGGTAGCTTGAGACTGTAGTTCTGGCTACTTGGAAGCCTGAAACAGAAGAATCGTCTGAGCCCAGCAGCTTGACTCTGGGGTGGCAGTGAGCATGCCACTGCATTCCAGCCTGGGTGATGTGGAGTGAAACTCAAACTAAAAAAAAAACCAAAAAAGCAAAACTGGTGTTCTCTAAAGGCTGATTTTGGTCTACTTCTCTCCCTATACATTCTTATCTATTATCAAGGCTTACCATTTTCCATTTTAACTCTAGAAATAATATCTCTAGCCTAAAACCCTTTCTGAGCTCCTTACCTATATCACACATTCAGATGTCTAATAAACATCTTTACCAGAGTGACACTCTGTCTCATATTTACCTTGCTTAAAATTAATCTCCTAAATGCTTTGATCTATATTCTCTACGAAAATTCCACCAACCATTTAGGTGCACAGCTGTGAATGTAAGAGTTATTTTCTATTCTTTTCCCCTTTACACTCCACATTTTATAATCACAAATTATTTTCTAGTCTAACTCTTAAACATTATCCTAATCTACTTTCTCATTTTAATCTTCTCTCATCTCATCACCCTCTCTTCAGCTCAGCCTCTGACTTCTTTGGTAGGTTGGGTTGTTTCCTAACTCGTGCTCCTATCTCTAATTGCTTCATTTCATAATCTATTCTTTCAATTCTGAAATATGGAAATGATCGTATCACTCAGATGCTTAGAATCCAACAGTTGCTTTTTATTATCTTATAATGGCTTATAAGTCATTCATAGGTTGACATTAATTTACTTCTTTTATCAATTCTGCCACCCATTCTCCCTTGTTGCCCCTTGCTTGCTGGTTTCTTATGTCTAGACCTTTGGATGTAACTTTTGTGTCTCAAATGCCTTGCTTTCATTTTGTCTGCCCACAAAATTCCTATTTTTCCTCTAAACATCAACTTAAATATCTACTTTGTAAAGTATCTATTTTCAAATTAAAACATTACTCTTATATATAGCCTTGGTAGACTCATAACCTTTCATAAATCCTATGATTTTACCAGTTACATTGAAAATATGTGTTTACGTCAGCCATGTAACTTGAAATTCAGCCTGGAGGTTAGTGATCAATTATAGACAATATCTTACTAAGTTTGTGAAGAATGTGGGGCTTAATTTGTTCCTTAGTGGAAATATCTGAACTAGGAAAAAAGAAAAGCCTTAACAATCCAATGTGAATCTGCACAAATGAAAGTTTAAAGAAAACCTTCATTAGTAGTAGCGGGAAACTACAGGGGGGTGAGGGGGGGGAGCAGGGAGACAGGATTGGCAGTAGTGGAAATCTGCCTGGGGAAGGGGGAGCACACCTCATCAACAAGGGTACCTGCATAATGAACATTTGTATACCTAACCTTGAATCGTACCCCACATCCTTAAAATATAAAAATTAAAAGTTAAAAAAAAAAAAGAAAACCTTCATGTTTTCTCTACACAATAACATCCATACATACAAACACACATGCACGCACCCAGGAAAGATTTCACACAATAATATGATTAGTAAAAAAATCTAATATATTTATAGGTCACAGAATAATTTTTTAAAAACTCAACATTTTATTATTTGTTTGTTTAGTTATTTATTTTGAGTCATGGTCTCACTCTCACTCTGATTTGGAGAAAGGCTCACAGAGCCTATAAAATTTAAAATTATTTTTTCTATTAAGTAGAAAACCCAATATAGACTTATTACTGCTTCTTTGTCCCTGAGCCAGATGATCCTATGCCTCTGTGAGGAATCATACTCTACTCAGAGTTCATCAAAGAAAGTTCCTACACCATCAAAGTTTTCTGAAGGATATTTTCATCAGCTTCTGAAATTAGTACTACAAGTGCTTCTAACTTTCTTCTTATCTTATAATTGAACAATGCTTAACTAAAATAAAAGCAAGAGTAAATGAAGCCTGCCTTGAGTGACTGAGTTACCAGAAGTAACTCCATTGAGATACTCAGGTAGGTAGAACCTCTGAGTAGTTACAGTGGGTGTCTTTGGAAGTCATCCCCTGTTTTTCTTGGGTTAGCATCTTGGCTGCTTTAGGTAAAGAAAACAAGCTAAAGTCTCCTTTAGCATGCAAAGTGCAGAGGAAGGAGAACGTAGGACAGAGTTAAGAGCCAGGGTAAAAGTAAAGAGAATGTGGTCCTGAGGAGTGTTCTTCAATAGGGTCTAAGCCATTAATCTGGACCTTCTTTATATAATTATTGATAGAGTGCGTAAACTGAGTGTCAGAGCCATGCTGTATAGAGGTGAGGACAGTAAAGACATTACTGCATTAGAATTAGTCCAACATTCTAAGCAGCAAGACCCCAACACATAACTAAATTACATAACAGTAAAAATGACAATAAAATGGGAGGTTATTTTATACTTCCAAAGGGCTTGTTTTTTTCCTCTTTTCTGGCTAACTCATATTAATTCAAACTTAAGAAAAATCAATAAATACTTCTTGAATAACAATTATCTGCAAAGGCCTAAGTGATTTAGGCTTAGCATTTACTTGATCAAATAAAAAAAATTGCATAACTTCATAACCAAATTTTATTATTGATGATAGTTTTTTAGTTTTTCAGTATTTCAGTTTTTTTAGTATTTCAACATCATCATGATTTTTGTTTTTGAGTCAGGATCTCACTCTGTCACCCAAGCTGGAGTGCACTGGTCATGGCTCACTGCAGCCTCAACCTCCTGGGCACAGGCGATCCTTCTACCTCAGCCTCCCGAGCAGCTGGGACTACAGGCACACACCACCATGCCTGGCTACTTTTTTGATTTTTTTTTTGTGGAGACGAGGTCTCACTATGCTGCCCAGGCTGGTATCAAATTCCTGGGCTCAAGCAATCCTCCTGTCTTGGCCTCCCAAAATGCTGAAATTATAGGCATGAGCCAGCATTACCTGGCCAGCATCATGTTTTACGTTAGATACTCTAAACAAATCTTTATTATAACCTACTCTGATTATCTTGCTCCTGAGCTGAATTACCAATCTTTCTGTATCCTCTGAAAACAATCTAATTTTACAAGTTAGGATAAATTTTATTAATATAGAGGTCAAATCTCTGTCATCTAATTTGGAACTAAGTAAAGTAATTGTATAGGAAATATCTTATCATATGAGAGTCTTCATTTTCATTAATTTACTTTAAAAGAGAATCATGGGGAAAATGTTTATTAGAGAGCTTGTTTACCTGTTGTCTGAGGAATAAGTTGTATATCTATGGAGGAGGAAGGCTGTCAGGGTCTCCTCGTGGATTTGCTTAGGTGGGGTTATGTACTCCCACACAGAGACACAGATGCATGCATAGATAAATAGCAACTTTAGACTAGCATTTTCTATCTATTCAGACCCTAGAGTAAGAAAATCTTAAAAGTATGTTTCTCCACAAATTCTTAGAATCATAGAAACTAAGGGTTGGAAAATGTCTAGCTTGCTTTAAGAAAGTTTCAGGCACATCCTCAAAAGCATTTCATGGGCTGGATGAGGTGGCTCATGACGGTAATCCCAGCACTTTGGGAGGCTGAAGCAAGAGGACTGCTTGAGCCCAGGAGTTCAAGACCAACTTAGGCAACATAGTGAGGTCACATCTCTACAAAAAAAAAAAAAAAAATCACACACACACACACACACACGCGCACACAAATTAGCCAGGCTTGGTGGTGTGCACCTGTGGTCCCAGCTACTCAGAAGGATAAGGTGGAAGGATCACCCAAGTCCAGGAGGTCGAGGCTGTGGTGAGCCGTGATTGTGCCATTGTACTCCAGCCTGGGTCACAGAGTGGGACTATGACTCAAAAAAAACATACCATGATTCAAATCCTTGTTCAAAGACTTGTTAACTTCTTGAACTTTTGTATGTTTACTTAGTGTACCTGACTTTTTATGGCTACCAATTACACAACCCACTCTGCTAACCTTCAGCTGTTTCCCTACCTGAGTTTATGGTATTCTTTCTCTTGGCAGCAACCTCAGCTTTTCTGATCAGTGCTTTATCTCTCTGAGAAAATTACCACTGGTGTTTTGAGTTACATCTCTCATGACTTCTCATAGTCCCTGGATCCTCCTCTCTGCTTACAGGGAGAAACCTAGGCAAAAAGAAAACTTTATCCAGAATGTAATCCAATCTTCATACAGTTTTGGAGCTGTCTTCACAGCATGGCTGACAAGTGTTCACTCATTTTGTGTTTAAATTCCTCCACGAGAAAGAACATATTTCCTCCCAAGACTTCCTTACAGAGTAGAAACCTGGCTCTCTCAGATTCTGGCTTAATATCCAAATGCTGGGTCAATACCAAAGAAGCAAAGTAGTGCAATATTTTCTACATGATTGTCCTTTAAATATTTGTCCTAGTTCTTTTTTCCAAGCTAAACATTTGTCATGTGTTCACATAGCTTCTCATGTGACATCTTTCTATAATTTTGCTAGTTCTCTCTTAAACTTGTTCTATGTCAGTTATTCTTTTTTTTTGAGTCGGAGTCTCATTCTGTTGCCCAGGCTGGAGCTCAGTGGCACGCTGCTCATGACCACCACAGCCTGAACCTTTTGGGCTCAGACAATTCTTCCACCTCAGCCTTCCAAGTTACTGGAACTACAGGCACGCGCCACCACATCCAGCCAATTTTTTGATTTATTGTAGAGATAATTCTCACCAAGTTGCTCAGGTTGGTCTCAAACCCCTGAGCTTAGACAGTTCTCTCACCTCTCCCTCCCAAAGTGCTGGGATTATAGATGTGAGCCACTGAACCTGGCCATCAATTCTTCTTTTTACATTTTATTTTTAAAGAATTTTAGACTTACAGAAAAATGGCAAAAATTAGAGTTTGCATACACCCTTTATCCAGGGTGCATGTATACTTACATAACTATATTATGGTACAGTGAGCAAAACCAGGAAGTTAACAATGATAAAACACTATTAACTGAACTATAAAACATATTCAGATTTTGTCAGTTTTTCCTCCCAATGTCCTTTTCCTGTTCTGAAACCCACTGCAGTATGTCACATTGCTTGTGTGTCTTTGTCTCCTCCAATCTGACAATTTCTCTTTTATTTTTACTTTTGATGAGAATTGGTCAATTATTTTATAGAACATCTCCAACTTTGTGCTCATTTCATGTTATCTCATGATTAGAGGGAGGTTATACATTTTTGGCTAGAATAGCATTGTGTTAAAGTACAAGTTTTTTATATAAACATATGTTTTCAATTCTCTTGGACATATGTCTGGGAGTAGGATTGTTGGGTTATGTGATTTAACTTGCTGTTTCAAGATTGTCTTTCAGCAGTTTATATGACTAGTGTGGATTGCTCTGAATTTATCTTAATTGGAATTTGTTAAACTCCTTGGATGTGTAGATTAATATTTTTTATCAATTTGAGGAGTTTAGGCCATTGTTGTGTCAAATATTCCTTCTGCCCCTTTCTCTCCTCTTCTTCTGAGACCCTAATTATACACACATTAGTTCATTTGATGCTGTCCAACAGGTTTTGCTCTTTTTTTTTTTTTCGTTTCATTCCTTTTTCTTTTTGTTCCTCAGACTTGGTCATCTCAATTGGCCTTCTTCACATTTACTGATTGTTTTTTTCTGCTTTCTGCTCATATCTACTGTTTAATCCTTTTAGTGATATTTTCTTATTGTAGTTTTCAACTTGAGAATTTCCATTTTTTATTATTTCTTTTCCTTTATTGATATATTTTATTTAGCAAAACATTATTCTCATAGGCACATTTAGTTCTTTAGGGTTTTTTTTTTTTTTACATTTTGAATATAATTAAAATAACTGGCTTAAAGTTTTTTGTTTTTGTTTTTGTTTTTGAGTTGGAGTCTCCCTCTGTCACCCAGACTGGAATGCAGTGGCATGCTCACAGCCACTGCAGCCTCGACCTGCTGGGCTCAGGCGATCCTTCCACCTCAGCCTTCCAAGTAGCTGGAACCATAGGTGCATGCCACCATACCCAGCTAATTTTTTATTTATTGTAGAGACAAGATCTCACCAAGTTGCCCAGGCTGGTGACTTAAAGTCTTTGTTCAGTAAGTCTAACATCCGGGCTGCCTCAGAAATAGCTTCCATTCGTTTTTTTTTTCTTGTATATGCATCATTTTTGTTTCCTTGCCTATTGTGTAATTTTCTGTTGAAAACTGAACATTCTAAAAAATGTGAAAATCAGAAATTATAATTTTCTTCCTCTAGAGGTCTGTTGTTACTTCTGTTTATAGTAGTAGTTTTTATTGACTTTTCTGAATTTACAGATTTAATTTTGTAAATCTCTATTCTTTGTCCTGTATGTCTACTGAAGTCTCTGCTCCAGTAGCTTAGTGGTCAGCTAATGATTGGAAAGAAATTTCCTTAAATGTCTATAATCAAGAAATCTCCCAGTCTTTTCCAAAAGGCTCTGTGTGCATGTTAGGCCATGGCTTTGATTCTCCACCAGGAAGTTAACAACTCTGCCTTAGTTCTCACTTCCTGCTGATATAGACTCTGAAAGTCAGCCAGAGTTGAGACAGTCTAGTACCTTCTCAGGTCTTTCCTAAGGATGAGCAAAGTCCTGAGCATGCACATGGCCTTCTAGATTCCTAGAAATGCATTGGTGCTTTAAAGCTTCTGTGGATATGTCATGTCACAGCTTTTCTTTTAAGTTTTTGGGGGTTTTGCTCAACAATTCTTATTTACTGGCTCAGGAAGCCATAATGTTAAACACTTGCTTTAATACTTTTTTTAACAAATAACTCTCTATCTCCTTACTCCCTACCCAAGGAACAACCTTTTTGCACTGGCTAATCCTTGAAACAGATCACATACAGACAGCTTTGCAAGTTGGGGTTTTCTTTGGGAATGAAGCTTTGAATAACTCATCCCTCAACGTTTAAGAGTTATTTATATATATTACAGATATCATGCTTTATCTGTGGTATAATTTGCAAATATTTTTTTACATTATATTTATGATGTTTTGTGCCATGCAACTTTTAAAAATTGTAGTCAAATGTATCCATTTTTCTTTTATTGCTTCTGGCTTTTTAGTCATAGTTAGAGAACCTTCATGAAATGAAAGTTAAAGAAGATTTTTTATCCATGCTTTCTTCTAGTACTTATATGGTTTAATTTTTTAAAATTAAAATTTCTAATACATTTGGAGTTGACTCTTGTATCTGGTATGATACATGAATATTTTATCTTTTTTCAAATGTCTACCTAGTTGACCATTACCATTTATTTACACTAGTGATTTGAGATATCACCTATATCATATACTGAATTCTCATATGTACTTGTTCTATATCAAGACTTTCTACTTTATTCCACCTATCTTTTTTTTACTATAAATCTATTGGTTTCATAATTTTAATTATTGAGGCTGGGGGTATGATTAATGTCTGGTAAAGCTAATTCTCATCTACGTTCTTAGCATTTTTTTTTCATTTTTAGTGTTTTCCTGGTCATTCTTGTATGTGGAGTTTTTAAAAATATACTTTATGTCTAAGTTCTCTAACGCCATAAAATAGTTCTTAGTATTTGTATTGGTATTGCATTCAATTTATAATTTAACTTAGAGAGAACTGTCATCTTTATAATGTTGAGTCATTCTATCCAAAGATAAAGGGATGTTTTCATTTTTCAATCTAATTTGTATCTTTCAAAAGTGTTTTACAATTTAGTTTATATAGATTTTGAACATTTCTTGTTAAGTATATTCCTACATATTTTGTTTTCTTTGTGTTATTGTAAGTGGGATTTTCTTGACCATTACTGTGTGTAAAATGAAGGCTGTTGATTTTTGTACACATTGTATTTTCTTCTACTTTAGTGTGTTATTTTATTGTGTTAGTTTTATCACAGATTTTCTGGAAATTTTCAGTGATGCAGTTATCTTCAAATAGACATAGCTTTGCTTTTATTTTTTTAACCATTAGTTGATTTACCTCATGTAATTTCATTGACTAATACTGCTGCAGTACTGAATAGTTGTAGAAATAGTGAACATCCTTTCCTTGTTTCTGATTTAGTGAATATGACTCTATTATTTCTCCATTAAATAAGATAATGGCTTTAGGAATATTTTATACTTTTAAGATAGTATCTCTTAATTCATATTTTATTGAGTGTTTTATTATGAATAGGTGTTGAATTTTGGCAACAGCTTTTCAGCATCTTTGAAGTCAACCATATGCTTTTTCTGATATGTTAATATAGTATATGATATTATTGAATGGAACCAACCTTGCATTCCTGGAGGAAATTCTTCTTGGTCATTGTATGATTTTCTTAGTCTGGAGTTGCATTCTTTTTATGTTTCACTTAATATTATTGCATCACTATTCATGAATGAAATTGATCTGTTTTCTTTCTTCATACTGTCTTTATTTGGTTAAGTAGCCATGCTTGCTTGCTTTATAACATGAATTAGGAAGTTTCTCTTCGTTCTTATAGAGCATGAGACAATCTGGTTTTTGAAGATTTTATAGAATTCCCCTATGAAACCATCTGGGCCTGTTGCTTTTTTTGTGGAGTGGTTTCTTAATAACTTTCTCCAGTTCTATGAAAATTGATCTGTTCAAACTTTCTAAATCAAATAGGAACAATTTTGTCAGTCTGTACTGACCAAGGAATTTATCAATTTCATGTAGGTTTTCTAATTCATTTGCATAGAGGGCTGCAAATCTTCATTTCTTTAGGATTTATCCACAAACATGAAATCCTGTTCTCCATAAATGATCTCTCCAGAGTGACATGGTTTCACTAACATTAAAACAGCACAACAAAGTTCCTTATTAGCTACCCTATAGCTGCAGATAATGCATTGAAGGCATATAATAGCTTCAAAATTTGTCTCCATACATCTGTCAGTATTCAGTATTTTGTGTGGTTTTTTTTTTTTTTTTTTTTTTTGAGTTGGAGTCTCACTCTGTTGCCCAGACTGGAGTGCAGTGGAGTGCAGTGGCCGCTTCTGGCCACCACAGCCTCAACCTGCTGGGCTCTGGCAATCCTTCCGCCTCAGCCTTCCAAGTAACTGGAATTACAGACGCACACTACCACGCCTGGCTAATTTTTTTGATTTTATTGTAGAGATGAGTCTCGCCAAATTGCCCAGGCAGGTCTCGAACCAGCGGGCTCAAGCAATCCACTCACCTCAGCCTCCTAAAGCACGGGATTGCAGGCTGAGCCACTGAGCCCGGCTAGTATTCAGTATTTAATAATTAAAAGGATCTTTGTTTTCCATACCTGTGTTCCTTTGGTAGTGTAATACCTGAAACATCAGCAAAACATTCAAGTGAAGAAAAGTTGCCATTAGAAGATAAAGATGAGAATTTCCTTTGACCAATTTAACATTTCATGTTTTAAAAGCTCTAAGACTATTTTATCTGTCTTAATTACTGGAGAAATTCTTAGATATTTTATTTCTCTTGCTCATTCTTTGCATACTGTTTATATGTGATGTCAGATAAATCAATTCCAAAATGTCCTATATTTGGGTAAAAGTGATACCTTATTTGACATTCATTCAAACTCCCCCTTAAATATCCTTCAAAGGAGATAGCCTCATCAAGTAGCATTATTTAATAAAAAGAGCATTTATTCAATCCCTCTAGCCAGTTGACATTTGTAAATAAACACCTATGGCCAGAGAAAAGCCTGAAGCTTCCTATAATCTCTGGTATTAAGTCAACCTGCTTCATACCTAGAATACCCCAGTGCTGAAATAAGAGACCTATAAGTATATTTCAGCAAACTCATTATACAAATATGTCTTGGGATGTGCCTCTAAAATGCCCTTGGATTGGTGGGCAGCGGAAAGAACAGGGGTTTTGGAGGTAGGTAGAAAAGGAATCAGATACTGACTTGGTCATGTTCTAGTTGTGAGTCCCTGAGCTAGTTACCCTCTGGAAGCTTGAGGTTTCCCATCTTTGGAATGGGCATCATAAAACCTGTATGGTAGGATTGTGATGTGGATTAAGTGAGTGGTGCATGTAGGGAAAAGGCATGTCTAGTGCCTGACACAGAAGAGGGTACAGTGAGTCACATGTACAGGTCTGTGAATGTGTGTCTCATGTGAAAGAGTAATTATGTATAGTGTATTGCACAAGCCCAGTTAAACAGTATTGGCCCTATAAACCCTGAGGACTGCTTACCATTTCGCTATCCCCAGCTGTTTTGAAACTATTATTTAACTCATTTCTGTCCTTTCCTTTTGCACTCATCTTTTTTTCCCCTTCCCCGTCCCCCTGCCACACTCATCTTTTGATGTTAGGATTGCCAACAACACCCTCTTTAATGTTTCTGAAACTCAGCTGCTTCTATCAACCTAATCTAGGAGCTTGTCTTGTTTGCATCATAAATGAGGGAAAAAATGTGCCTTTCAAGTTTGCAATCTTCTATGGTGCAGCCTTAGTCAGTTAGGGCTGCTCTCACAGGATACCATAGCCTGGGAAGCTTAAATAACAAACTTTTTTCTTTAATACACAATCACAACAAAAAATGGGATACCATGTGTAGTATTTTGCAATTTACTTTTTATTTACTAGAAAGTTTTCTATATCAATGTGTATACCCATCACATTTTGCATCATAAAGGTCTATTGTGCTTATTTAATCAACCCTCTTGGCAGACTTTTAGACATTTCTAGTTTTTCTTTATAACATTGTTGCAATGAATATCTATATATTCATCTATATATATGTATCTACATAAGTATCTTTGTATACTGTGTTAATATTTTTCACAGGGAGAATTTCAGGCAGTGGAATGGTTCAAAGATATAGATATATATAATTTATAAATATGTTTTAAAAAATTTATATATAATAAAATATATATATATATATATATTTTACTTTAAGAGATATTGTCAGGGTGTTTTCCAAAAAAGACACATTTATTTGTACTCAAGCAACAAATAATGACAGTCTGTTTCCTCACATTCTTGCCAACTCTAGGCATTGTAATTTTTTTAATGTTTGCCAATATGATATTCACAGACTTAAATATACACATATAGTAACTTGCATTTGCATTTCTTTAATTATTAGTTATGTTTTAATAGCTCCATTTATCATGAACCAGACACTATACTAAGTGAATACTCTCATTTATTCTAATACAACCCTATGAGTTTGAATATCTTTGCATAGATTTATTTAGTATTTTCATCTTTTAATTACTTGCTCATCTCCCTGCATTAATTTTTATGATAGTTTGCTCATGTTTTTCAATGGTTTGGAGGGTACTTTGTTCTTGTTCTTTCCTTATTTCCTTCTTTTGGAAGGTGAGATGGGCTCTATTAAGGCTGTTAGCTTCTGTCTCTCTTGAATTTTTATTTCTCTATTAATATATCTTTCTCCTATCTATTTTTAAGGAAATTTACATTTTAATATATGAAATGAGCTTTGTGTGACATCAGATTGTTTCAGAGAATTATTTTAGATATTTTGTGTACTAATTGAATTTCCCACCTATCGTAGCAGTACAGTTAACATGCTGAGAACATTTAAAGTGATTTACTCAGGGTCAGAACAGTGAAAACATACGGTGCCACAAGAACCTCAGTTGGTGTTTATCCTAATTTATTAACTAGAGACAGAATCAGGAAAATTAATGGTTAGTTTTTAGTGTAAAGTGCTAAGAACTTATTAGATATTTGAAATATCAAGTGTAATAAAGCATTAGAAAATAAGTCATTGTAAATTGCAGGAGGTGGAGTTACAATAATAGAGGTGTTTGTGAGATTGCATTTCATCTCACGTATTTTCTTTAAAAATTTTAGGAATAAAGTAAAAAATTGGGGCATATTTCAGTTTCAGAAGCTCTATGTTACAAACTCTTTTGCAGTTTGCCAAAGATTTCCATTTGGAAAACGGAAAAAGCTTATATAACCACAGACAGTCAAGTGTGTATTATTCAGAAAAGAAATCCGTTATTTATAGAGGATCTTCTATTGTTGTCATCTCTGGTAAAGAAGGAAGTGCCACGCATTTAAGGAGTTTGTCAAACAGCATACTTTTTTATTGATTCGGGGTCTCGCTCTGCTCCCCAGGCTGGAGTGCAGTAGTACAATCACAGCTCATTGCAGCCTTAACCTCCTGGGCTCAGGTGATCCTCCCACCTCAGACTCCCAAGTAGCTGGGACCATAGGCATGTGCCATCACATCCAGCTAATTTTTTTTCCTTAATTTTTGTAGAATCGAGGTCTTGCTATGTTGCCTGGCTAGTCTCAAACTCCTGGCCTCAAGCAGTCCTTCCTCCTTATCCTCCCAAAGTACTCGGATTTCTGTTGTGAACCACAGTGCCCAGCCCAGGATACTTAACATAACTCAAGAAAAACCTTTGCTGGCTCGAATGAATTTTCTGACAAGTTGATTCTGGGATTATATTGTCTACAGTTTCTCAGGAGCGAGGATCTGCCTACTATTTCTTGTTCTTAAGATAATGTTCTTGGCCATTGCTTTACTGGACTCTGATGTGGCCATACACTCCTTAAGCTGTGGCTACCGCCTTGTTTCCTAAGTTCTGGCCCCTGCTCCTACCTTGGAGAAGTGAATCCTCTCTTTCTCTCTCTCTTACTTTCTAAATAAATTATATTTTCCTAATCTAAAAAAAAAGATAATGTTCTTTTCTTTTAAAATTAATCAAGGTTTATTTTAGAAATTATGGAACGTGGAGAAAATATAATTTTAAAAATAAACAGAAGTATCCTAATCATTCAGGCATAAGTACTTGATGTGCTTCTGTGTGTATCTAGATTTATATGTTTTTGCTTTTCTAATGCAGGATTGAACGCACACAACTGTATCTCCTTCTTATTTTGCTTAACGTTATATCACTGGAATTTCCCATGCCATTAGGTATAGCTCAGCATTTATTTAATGGATTCCCAGTGTCTGTTTCAGGGTAGAATGTATCCAATGTGTTGACCATTCTCTGGCATTGACCATTTAGATTGTCCTCTGCCCCATCTTGAATATTTAAAAGTGTGCAGTAGATGTGCTAGGTCATACTTCCACTTTCTTGTTTCTTTGAATCGAAGCAACTGGATTAAAGAGATAACATTCTTAGAAATATTGAAACTGTCAAACCATCCTCCGAAAGGGTGAAAATTTTTTGAAAGTACCAATCCCCCCAGCACCAGAGCTAGACTTCACTGTGAGTTTTATAGCTTGATTTTGATAGTAAATGTGGTGTATTACTCAGGATTCTCCAGAGATACAGATGTGTGTGTGTGTGTGTGTGTGTGTGTGTGTGTGTGAGAGAGAGATAAAGAGATTCATTGTAAGGTATTGGCTCACATGTTCATGGAGGCCAGCAGTTCTCAAGGTCTGCAGCATGAGTGGGCAAACTGGAGACCCAGGAGAGCCGATGCTTTGGTTTGAGCCCAAAGGCGATAAAAATCAATGCCCCAGTTCAAAAGCCATAGGACAAGAAGAATTCTCTCTTATTCGGGGGAAGATAAGCCTTTTTAAAAAATCTGGCCTTCAAGTGATTGGAGAAGACCCACCCACAGCAGAGAGAGCAATGTGCTTTATTCAGTCTGCCAACGTAAGTGTTTATCTCATCCAAAAATATTCTCACAGAAACACCCAGAATAATGTTGGAACAAGTATCTGTCATGTTAGGTTCTCTCTGTCCCCATTTTTAATTTTTTAAAGTCCGCAGTGAATGCGTTATGTCATATTTCAAGTTAACACATAAAATTAACCATCACATGTGGTGATATATCATTGTTTTAGCTGCTACTTCTTTGATGAGACCAGGGAGTTTGAACATATTATTATATGTTTATTGGCCATTTTGTACTTCTCTTATAAACTGTTCATTTTTTTGTGTTCATTTTTCTGTGGTTGATTTGGGAGAACTTTGTTCCTGTTAAAGATATTACTTTTGTAGTATTTGGTTGAAAATATGTGCCACAATTTGTGGTTTACATTTTTAAGTTTTATATTTTTCTTGTATTATTTGTATGCATCAGAAAATTTTTCTTCAGTTACATCTTGAAATACCTTTTTATTTCCTTTCATTTTGGAAGGGTCTTTATTTCCTGAATACCAATTAACTTATTTGGTCTTCTTGATATCTTCCATATTTGCTTTATATTTTTCCCTAATTTCTTTTCTCTTTGTGTTTTTTCTCTCAATTATTGCTAATCCAACTGTAAGCTGTGTTTATTTTATTTCTTGTGATATTAAATAATTTATTATTTCTGTTTAGTATTATTTTTTACATCAGAACTCAGAAATATGATATTATTATTATCTGGCATTTTGTGTTACAGAGATTAGCCTGGCATTATTTTTTCATTTAGGAAAAATTTTCCTTCACCTTCTTGGATGGTTTTAGATCTTTAAATTTTATTTCTGTAATGTAAAAAGTTGGGCTAAATGTATATAGTTTTAGCTATTTTTTTCTTTAAGTTTGTCTGGTCCTTGGTAGGCTCCTAAGTCCATAAACAGGGTGTATTCTGCTCCATGAAGTTTTTCTGTCTTACACATTTTATCTGCTATTTTTCTGTTGTTCTGGAATCAGAGATACCAAAGTGTTGTGAGTACTTTGTCTTTCATGTTCATGGTAATCACTCCTTTTCTTTTTATTTTTGAGTTGAGGTCTCACCCTGTTATCCAGGTTGGGGTACAGTGGCATGATCACGACTCACTGCAGCCTCAAACTCCTGGGCTTAAGTGATCCTCCCATATCAGCCTTCTCAGTTGCTGGGACTACAGGCACATGCTACTACACCTGGCTAATTTCAAAAAACATTTTTTGTAGAGATATGGTCTTACTATATTGGCCGGGCTGGTCTCAAACGAGCCTTCCCACCTTGGTCTCCCAAAGTACTGGGATTACAGGCTGGAGCCACCACACCCAGCCGTACTCATGATTTTTTAATCAATTTTCCACTCTGACTTTTCCCTATACATCTGTCCTGGTTACTCTGGTTTGTCTGCTATGGCAGACATTTGGTTTCTGCATTGTCATTCTGCTCATTACTGCTTCCAGTATAAATGTCAGTTGTGATTGCATTTTCTCTATTTCTTTTGTTCATGTATTAGATTCCTCAGACAACTTTTGTTCAACCTTATTTCTGTTTCTTCTCCTTAGGTTTTGCCTTCTTGTATCCTACTTAGAGTTTCAAGCCCCTTTCTAAATTTCCTTTCTGAGTCCTATAATAATTTTAAAAATCATTATCTTTTTTCTGAATTTAGGGTCTTTCACTTTTTATTTTCATGTGCCCATATTGAAATGTCTTCTTAAATCTGTTTACTTGGCTGGGCATAGTGGCTCACACTTGTAATCCTGGTACTTTGGGAGATCACAGCAGGAGAATTTCTTAATCCCAGGAGTTCAAGACCAACACGAGCAACATAGTGAGACCTTGTCTCTATAAAAAATAAAATATTAACCAGGTATGGTGGTGTGCTCCTGTAGTCCTGGCTACTCAGGAGGCTGAGATAGAGGGATAGCTTAAGCCCAGGAGGTTGAGCCATGATTATGCCACTGCACTCCATCCTGGGCGACAGAGTGAGACCTTGACTCAAAAAATAGATAAATAAAATAAAATAATTTGTTCATTCTAGAATGAGATCTCTACAAAACCGTGTGTTGTCCAATAGGTGAGGGTATAGCTTATGGCTCTGCTCGCTTTGTTCTTGTTAATTAGAATCCCCATTTTCAAATATAAAGCCTGACAAGATATATGTACATCATAATAGTCCAATTACCAGTGATTAATAAGTATTCATCAACTGCTGTTCTGTACACTGGAAGTGGCATTTACCAACCATTACCTACACAATCTAGTTGTCTGACACTCTAAAAACCAATGGAATACATGAAAAATGTCAGCCCCAATAGCTGCTGCTACTTGTCTCTGTGCTTGTGCAATATGTCTTTCCTTGCAACCATACCTCCCAGGGTATCACACTTTAACACAGCCTCCTTTACTCCTGCCAGTGCTGTGGATTTGATGACCCACAGCCTCCAAAACAATATATAAAGGTCATTAACACTGATGGGCACAATGGACTGCTAGCAGAAGAAAGAGGACTTGGCCTCAAGAAATTCTTTGAGCTGCCCAGTTTTTTAGTTAATGAAATATTGACCCTTTTAATCTAATAAATACCATGTACATCCTTTGGTAACTCGTTTATTTATGGGAAGTTGAGATGCAAAGAGGTACTAGGGCACAATAATTATAGGTAGCACAGCTAGAATTCAACCCTGTGTGTCTGACTTATCCACAGATCAACAGGCTGCTCTTAGACACACGCTGGAAATCCTCCTCTGCTTAAAACCAAGTAATTATGTAACTATCTAACAGTTTTTCAGAAGGAAGAAAAAGCAGTGAGGCAAACTACTTGACATAGTTCTATTCTAGAAATAGAAATGATAAGACCCCAGGAGAAAGCAGCTTTTACCTTGTGGAGCCCTTGATAAACAGGGAGAGAAACCCTGAACATGATGAAACGTGTGAACACCCTAAAATTTAGGAGGATCTGGCCAGACACGGTGGCTCATGCATAATCCCAGCACTTTGGGAGGCCAAGGCGAGAGGATTGCCTAAGTCCACGGGTTCGAGACCAGCCTGGGCAACATGACGAGCCCTTGTCTCTATAATAAATCAAAAAAATTAGCCAGGCATGGTGTCTGTCACACGCCTGTAGTTCCAGCTACTTGGAAGGTTGAGGTGGAAGGATCGCCTGAGCCCAGCAGGTCGAGGCTGCAGTGACCCGGACCATGCCACTGCACTTCAGCTTGGGCGACAGAGTGAGACTCTAAATCAAAAAGTAATAATAATAAAATAAAATGAAATTTAGGAGGATCTGTTCTGAAACACTCGGACAAAAATTGAATGTCATGAACAGGGGCTCTAAAAGAAAGAATGCCAGAGGAATGAAAGGTTCAAAAATAAAATTCAAGACTGGGCTCGGTGGCTCAGCCTGTAATCCTAGTACTTTGGGAGACCAAGACAAGCCTGAGCCCGCGGGTTCGTTACCAGCCCAGGCAACTTGGCGAGACCTCAACTCTATAATAAATAAATAAATAAACAATAAAATTCAAATGGAATGGTTGGAATCATTTTAAAGAAGGAGAGAATGAGTGACAGTCTTCCAGATTACCGTGGGTTTCCGTACTCTTTCTGGTGGACTCAGATGTAAGTACAGGCAGAACAAAAGTGAGCAGGGAAGGATCATCTGTAGAAAAAGAACTCATATAAGAGAAAAGGCAGCTTACCCCTAAAGTGAAGTGAGACTTGCTAAAAATGATAACTTTTTTTTAAAAAAAGGAGAGCCCATTTAAAGTTTATGTTCAGATTAAAAATGCACTCAGTAGTGGAGAAAATTTCTACTACAAGAAGCCATTGTACTATGAGAAAAACAAACGATGTTTAAGTCCTATTTTGCTTTAATCTTCTCTGCCAAATAGAATCTTTGGGGGCAGGGAGAAGGATACTTATGTGAAAGACTCGAAATCTTAGCGTTGGGGGGAACACATGAGGATTTACTCTACCACTCTAAAATAAAAATATATAAGAAGGTAGTTTTTAAAAAAGACTTGAACTCTCAAAGATATGAGTTGATGAAAAAGTATCTGGGTGTTCTACAACACTTTATATTTCCCTTCCTGCATGAGTGATAATAAAAATATAACTATGAGAGAACTTGATAATTGACATTGAGGAGAGTGAAAAACAGGACAGTTTGCTAATAGTAAGCAAATGAAAAATAAGCAAATATTGTATCAATTGGATTCTGAATCCTCTCCGGTCTTGTAAAAAAAAGTGCTAAAATATTATTTCAGGAGAATGCTATAGACGGTGTCATCTTTGATATTGTCTCTCTTGATTTTTCTTGAGGACAAGTCGGTGAAATATGAACTGGATATGGTTGAGTTGTTTTGTGATTGGTTTAATAAATGTAGCCCAAAAGTGTTGATTTAATAGTTTATTTTGGATTCTTTTTTTTTTTTTTTTTTGAGTTGGCGTCTCACTTCGTCGCCCAGGCTGGAGTGCAGTGGCATGCTCACGGCCACTGCAGTGTCAACCTGCTGGGCTCAGGCGATCCTTCCACCTCAGCCTTCCAAGTAGCTGGAACTACAGACTCACACTACCATGCCTGGATAATTTATTTAGTGTTGAGACGAGGTCTCATCATGTTTCCCAGCCTGGTCTTGGACCTGCAAGCCCAGGCAGTCCTCTCGGCTCAGCCCCACAAAGTGCTGGAATTACAGGCTTGAGCCACCATGCCTGGCCCATTTTGGATTCTACAGCTAAAGAGAGGTTGGGCGTGGTGGTTCACTCCTCTAATCCCAGCACTTTGCGAGCCCGAGGAGGGAGAATTGTTTGAGGACAGGAGTTCGAGACCAGCCTGGGCAACATAGCTAGACTTGGTCTCTACAAAATATCAAAAATTAGCCAGGTGTGGTGGTGTTCACCTACAGTCCCAGCTACTTGGGAGACTGAGACAGAAGGATTGCCAGAACCCAGGAAGTGGAGGCTGCAGTGAGCTGTGATCGTGCCACTGCATTCCAGTCTGGGCAACAGAGCAAGACCCTGACTCAAAAAAATAAAAATACAGCTACAGAGAAATGCTAGAAAACAGTGGGGCTCTGGGAGGAGAATGGCATTGTTGGTTCAGAGGACGTCACTTGCTGTCCCGTGGAGGGCCCTGGCTAGAGATGTGGGGGAGGTCTCGTGTGTCAATGAGAAGTCTCAGGGGAGACAGCAGGGCTTTCTTCAGATAAGGAACTGATATCACCTGAAAGGGAGGCCTGAGAGAAACACCTGGGAGAGCCAGGCATTGAATGGCAGTTAACTAGATGAACTCTCAAGGTCTTCCCTCAATGTTTTATCATTTGGTTCTCTTTTATTAACCTGAAATACTGACACACATTTTTAAAAGATTGCTCTCAAACACACTCCATTCAATCCTACACTAAACGTGGATGGATGCTTTGTACATATTCTCAGAAGTCAGTTTAAACTTGATCCCTTATTGCTGCTGGTTTTAGAGTAAATGTTCAGTGAACCAGTTGACTGACTGATTGGCTTTAAGTTTCTAGTTGTTGCTAAAATATCGCCATGTAACTTGTCATCCATAGTTGCCTTCTCCTAACAGAAAAAGACAACCCAAGATACTTGCGTAGAGAAGAAATTTAACAGAATTTTAAAATTATGTTTTAATGTTGCATCAAAACTTTTTTAAGGCCATGACTGCAGTGTGTTCGCTGTGACTATGTATGTTGTGAAAGGTCTTCTCATGCCGCCTTCTCCAACTTTTCCTCTGGGTGCTCCAGCTAGATTCTTGGTAGTATCCTTTCGACAGCACGTACAACTTGCTGTTTCCCATCCACTCTTAGCCTAATTCAGGTCCTCAGGACCTTGAGGCGAGCCTTTTGCAATAGCCTCAGAGTCCGTTGTTATGTCGTTCACCCCCCAATCCATTCCTTGTCATGGCCACCGCCCAAATTCATTCTAAAACACAGATCTAATTAAAACCCTCCAGGGATTTTAAAATCCCTGAAAAAGACCCTCATTCATCCACTGCCCTTCACTCACTGGCCCCAACCTGAACTTTTCAGCCACTCACGCCTGCTAAGCCTCGGATCTATACTTTTCAAACTCTAGCGTGCTTTTAGGGTGGCCAGAGTCAGAGAACCACAGGCTGGACACTGCACATCTTCCTGGACGTTTTATTTAAGTATCTAGGATTTTTAAAGTAATGTCACTGATAACTAAGTTAAAATGTTATCTTTATGCTAAATCCATAATATTATGTCCTGTAACATCTGAATGGAAATACGTGTTCAGAGTCTTACAGGGCAGATCGGGTTTCAAGGGACCTGACGCATCTATGATTTGGAGTACCAGCCATAAGAAAAGGTATACAAAATTGCATGTACAGACTTTAGGTACAAAAGTGAATATTCATTTGTAAAGAGAAAAGGCATTATGACAAATGTTGCATTTAAACATCCAACAAATACCATAAACATACAAAATCCAGAAATAACATAATTTTACTATTAGTCATCAGACATACCCTATAATTTTTTACATAATTTTTATCTCTATGCATTTTGATTGCCTCTTCACATGGAAACAATTAGGAAGATGTTCTCTGGAGAAATTTGAAAGATCGATGAGTCTAGCATGGTCAGTTGAAATTTGTTCACATAGTCATAAATGTTCTCACTGTTTGTAGTTTTTGCTACAGATTTCTCACACAATAAAGATAATAAATTCTACTTCATGTGATATTTTATTAAAAATAAGTACACTAAGTATATATACTTTTATACATTGGATATCTTCCTGACAGAACAGAAATTGAGGTCCAATAATTGGAAGCATTCTCCACAGACCAGCCTCTGGTAAGGTACATGGTAAACCTTGTTTTTCCTCCATGCTTTTCTGTGACCAGACTCAGTTGGACATTTTCATATTCCTATGTGACCTCAGGCCCTGCATGTCCTTATCACCAATGTCACAGGAGGTGGTACAGTGGGTGACGGCTAGCGATAACTTCATGATAGAAGGAAGTGGCTGTAACCCACATGAGTACACTCACACAGTGCAGCAGAATGAAACCACATCTGGACCACCTCTTAACCACTTCCCAGTCTTTCCAGCATACCCAGTGCAGGAGGAGGTGTGTTAGAAGGGACGTTGGGATTGAACAGACAATGGCCTGATTGCAATTAAAATATCTTAGTTTGGGGCCTGGCACAACGGCTCACACCTGTAATTCCAACACTTTGGGGGACCGAGGTAAGAGAATTGCTTGAGACCAGGAGTTTGAGACCAGACTGGGCAACATAGTGAGACCCAGTTTCCACCAAAAAAATCACAAAATTAACCAGGTGTGGTGGCACATGCCTATAGTCCCAGCTACTCAGGAAACTAAGACAGGAGGATTGCCGGAGCCCAGGAGACTGAGGCTGGATGAGCTGTGATCATGTCACTGCACCCCAACTCATAAACAAAAACAACAAAAAATACACAGGAAGAAAACAAAATATCTTAGTTGTGTAAATTTAACAAAAACTCATGACCAGTTGTACATATTGCTGGGGCCACTCCCAGCCTTGGAAAGAGCAATGAAAGTGAGTGGCCCCGAAGCTAAAGTTTTATTAGCTTCCACCTCTGGTTCATTGTAAGAAAGACCATGTTTATTGGTACCTGATCATAAATGCAAATCATTGTTTAATGTCTACTCACCGTGTAGCCTTCAGTGTGTAGAGTCATTCCAAGAAGCTTTTCCTCCCTAGATCTCCCTGTCTACTTATTTCTCTCCCCCGGGCCCTGCCCCATCCTGCTACCCCTGGTGGTTATGGGCAAAGATGCTCATTTCTTCATCCTGGGAGATTACTGATGGCTCCTAGGTCAGTAAGGCAGAGCATGTATAAAAAGATACAAACAATTTTCTTGAGAATACTGATTTTCTCTCATAGTTTTAAATGCTTTGATGTGCTGGAAGATTTACCCCTCTTGAGGAGAGGCAGAGATGGAAAAGAAAACAGAACCCTATCCCAAGTGAAAATGCATAAAAAGGATAATGGAAAATTCCAGTGAATTCTTAGGGTTAAATAGAAGATATTAAAGGAATTTCATCTTAGCAGTCAGCCTTTTCAAGTTGTAATTTCAGATCACTAGAATTACCAGTTTATTCGTTGCCACTTGTCTAAGTGGAAGAGTCTGAGAAACGCTGTTCTAAACACATTCAGTTATACTAAAAATAATTAGGATGATGCACCCGTTGCTTTTTTGTAGAAGAGCATTTCCCTTTTCTGCCAAAAGAATTTTCACTCAACTTTCAAGGTCTAGTTCAAAGGTTGTTATTCTAGTCTCAGAACACCTCAAGCAAAATTAATGGTGTCTCTTTCTTTTCTTGTAACACCTTTAACCCCTGCTTTATCATTTATAAGATATCTTATCATCCAATATTTACCTGTCTCCCAATGAAGTCATAAGTTTTGTGAAGTCAGTGTCTTATTCTTCTTTGTAATCCCTAAATCCACCCTGTCAGTGTTGTGCTGGTAAATGTTTAACACTTGACTCCTGGGGGCAGGAGACAACGTGTAGCATCAGTTAATTTCCAAGTTGTAAATGCTTCCACGATGCTTGCTTCAAGCTACCAACATGGAATCACTGAACAATGAGTTAGAAAGAGAAGCATCATGGCATCCTATCCTGGGGCAGTTCCACCAGGCAGATGTAGTAGATGCATGGGCAATAATAAAATACGGCAGCATAATTAGGAAGTGATGAAGTTTGCGTATGTATTGCCTTTGCTTGTAATATAATGCATTGTAAACCTATATAATTTCACTTTTAATAATGGTTATGTTTAACAGCTGGTGAACCAAATTCTTGAGCATTTAACATTCGGTTCTCATGAACTTCTACAAACCAGTCCCAGCACAGCATTGTGTGTGGATCTTTGGAAGTGAATGCTGACAAATCATCATAGTCATTTTCAGAGGATTCTAGAAAAAGTCCTGTTTGTAGTGGAGTAGGGACATGAATACTGACCCTTAACTGGATATAGATGTCGCCCTTAGATGATCTGTTGCATTTGTTGCAACTTGCTATATCTTCAGTTCATAAAAATCCTCAAAATGTGTAGCCACAGGGGCAAATCGCAGAGTAACACAGATGATTGGGCATTCCGTGAGCATCCTTCAAGTATGACTTTTTCCCTGTTGGATGTGTGAGGTGACAGCATAGGCTGTCCCTTTCCACTTGCAGAGTCGCCACAAAATGGCATCTCATCAAGAAGGTGAGGGAAATGGTAGAAATAGATCCAGAACTGTGGGGATTTCCTCTGATAAGGCCGTTGCTAGCCATCACTGCAGTTCTGCACCAAGTTCTCAGATTGTACTTTCTGGTCCCACTGGAGAGAACTGAACCAAGACAAGACAAATCCTACAGTCCTGGTATGCCCAAGAATCACTTACTTATTAACCTTCCCTTGACAAGAAAGTAGATATCCCTGTGATGTTTCAGAATGAATTTTCTTTTTATCCTAAATGTTCACACTTCTAATGTTTGCCCTGTCGTATAATAAATATTTACCCGTGACAGATAATTAGAACCAGATAATGAAAAAATTGGAAATTTTCTTTTGTAAAAGCTGTAACATTTGAGTATGATTTTAATAGAAGAATCCCTTTTAAGCTTTTTTTTTTCCATTGTGCAATAGCTAAAGAGAAGTTAATCAGGCATGTCATAAACCAAAGTTATATAATATGTGTTTATAAAGCTTGTTTTATAACGTCTATCACACTATATTAGATGGATTTCAAAACACTCTGTCACAGCCCTTCAGGTATTTGGAGTCAAAGAGAGAGCCTGAAAGCATCAAAAAATTAAGGACATACACTTAAATGTGTTTCAATTAATTAAGGATAGGTATACAAATTATAAGTACATATTTCATGTGTTCCTACAATACCCAAGTTGCTTTAATTTCTGAGTTCTATTCGGGCATTACCAAAACAAAAGAATGTTGACTTTCTCAGGGTCACCCTGGTAATACTCTTATCATCTAAACATCTCATTCATAAAAACTGGCCTATGATAGATCACAGACAAAATAGACTTTAAATATGAATTACTAAAAACTGGCCGGGTTAGGAAGTAGATGTTAGCAGGGGGACAGAATGAATGGGAGTGAATAAAAACTAAATGCTGCGTGACACACAGGCTTCCTCAGAAATGAATAATGATCCCATTCAGCATTTCTGAGAAGCAGTAGTTTCATACGCAGTTCCTGGGGTGGATCAAAAGAACCACCTAAATCACAGCACACATCTATCCATCTTCCAGAAGAAGGGGAAGTGCCTGGCTGTACACAAAGGCTGTGTTAAAACACCAGTCTTTTCTCAGAGACCAGATGATCTTCAAGGCACTTTTTGTTGACTCTTGCTTGGCCTGTGCAGATGTATTTATGAATTGTAAGAGAAGCTTTGCTTTCCTTTGAGTCTGAAAATATTTGAAACAGAGATATCAAGTTGACATTTGTTCCGATGGATTATGGGTGGGCCAAAAATAAAATGAAAGATTTTAAACCAAAGATATTTTCAGACATGAAAACCACAGGAAAATGAACATTTTAAATGATGGTCACCCCGTTATACAAAAAAAAACTTTGTCTAAATTATCTGGAAATGCTCGGCTAACTCATGTACTGTTTACAGCAGAAACCTTCCATGAATCTTCTATAAGTCAATTGAGATTTGCATCCCAAGAGTCACTTTTCATTCCATTAGACTATATTCATCTTAATCTCTGAAAACATTCTGATTCTGAAATTTATTTAATAATCTTTAGACAAAGTAATGACTCTCATGGTGCTAGGTTCTGAATTGTAATAATTGATTTACTTCTCTTTCTTTCTTACTAGACTGTAAGTTCTCTGAAAAAATCCAGACGTTATTTGGCTTTTCAATATAGTGCACTTATACTCACTATTTGTTGAATGAATGACTTCTTAGAAAGAGATGGCAGCATGTCTTGTTGAATTCAATTTATATTACAAATGTTAATATGCATAGAAAAAATATGGAACAATATACCCAAAAACACCCAGAATGTATTTATAAAACAATGTGTATATGCTTCAGTCACCTTCAAAGTATTCTCTGTTTGATACAGTACACCTCTTAAGTCGCTTTTTCCACTGCTCAAAACAGTTTTGGAACTTGTCAATTTTGATGTCTTTTAGTGCTTCTGCCCTTTTTTGTTTCACCTCTTCCACATCAACAAAACATTTCCCTTTGAGGACTTCTTTCATCCAGGGAAACAAAAAGGTCGCTCGGGGTGAAATGTGGTGAACAGGAAGAGTGGAGCATGGGAGACATGCCGTTTGGGGTCAAAAACCGCTAAATGCTCAGCACCCTGTGGGCAGGTGTGCTTGTAAATTCCCCATCATGAAATGACCAAACACATTGAAAGAATCTTAAAAAAAAAAAAAAATCAATCACTGAAGTGGAACACGGCCTTTCAGAACAATGCTACCTGCTTACTGATGCTGATGGATTCCCAGAACACTTGCCTAGCATGGGAAGCCTGTACTATAAGGAGTCCAGCCTCCAGAAGATAATTCTAGGTTTTTGGGGGGGTCCCCCCTTGTACAATGTCAAACTGTTAACAGTATTTTTCTCTGGGAAATGAAATGGGGAAAGGAAATCAGGAGCCCTTTACTTTTTGCTTTGGATTCTTCTGCTGTGTTCATCCCAAACTTCCTTTACAACTTTCATAATGAAAATGTTTAAGGCCAAAAAAAAAAAAGTGACGCCTTAAAGCTAGTAGATGAGGCAACCCCTGCGGGTCCCCTCCTGCTCTGGGAGCTTTTCTGTCCTCTCAATAAATTCTGGTTTCCAAAAAAAAAGCTAGTGGATGAAAAAACTTGGCAAATATCTAACTCTGTTACATTTATGGTGGGATCCTCACTAAATTATATTACTACTATTTTGTCTTCTGAGGAAGATTAATTAGATGGGAATATTTGTATAGTTAAGAACATGTCATTTCTCATTCTTTTCTTAATTTCTGGAGTCATCTTCTCTTTCCAGTTTGTGTCTGTTTCTTTTCCTTCCATGGTTATTAACAGTTTCCTCATTTAGTCATCATCACCCTAATAAGTAGAAGAAAAAATAAAACAGTACTGGGGAGATTCTCTGTGGACTCTCTGTATGTATTAGCATATTAGCGTACTGTATACATATACAACATTTCTAACTTACAACACTAGAAAATGGTGCATTTAAAATTTCTCGATTCTTCCTCACTAGCCTCATTGTTACCAAGTTATCTGTTGATGATATGGCTTAGGTTTCCCATTCACAAAGGCGTTTCCTGCTTAAATTTGGTAAGGCCAGAAAAATTAAGAAAAAAAAAAAAGCGGTGCTAACAGAAATGGTTTCACAGTTAATAAAGCTACTTTATTAGCTGGGGATTGCATTTCATGGATAGCAGTAGCAATTACCTGATTTATCCATTTACATGAGAACACTTTCCTTCCTGGGAAATGAAGTACCATCTCCTTCAATCCTGAGAATTCTCCCGGGTATCTGAATGTTCCTTGATGTCACCCCCCCCCCCCCCCGTTCTCTTCACAGCTGATAAAAATCCCCCTTTTTGGGATTATTTGTCACTGTGTCTCACACCTGGCCTTTCCTTTCCATTTTCCCCTACTACCATTTAAATCCAGACAGAAATATTGAAATACCAACACTTGAATAGCTTGCTAACCCCTTTCCCTTTTTCTTTCCATTAGGGCCGGCTTGGTCTCCCTTCCCCTGGGGCCATTCACCTGGTCATTAGTTTCCTCCTTACTCCTAAATAAAATTTGATTTCCCTTAAACCAACATTCACGGTCCCGGATACCTTTCAATGTGGTCTGTAACTGTTAGACATCCCATTTGTCCCACCCTGCTTGGAATGCCTGTTATTATTCCCCTTTGAACAACTTAACGCTTTTCTTTCTCTGCCCATTTGCTTTCATAAATTGCCTTCGATTGTCCTTTCTCACGTGTCGATTAAAATCTTATATATTCTTTGGAGTTACAGTTCATGACCTTCTGGGAGCTTCATTTTCATGATGGCGGTCTCTCCCCTATGAATAGTTTTCTACTCATGTAAACAGTCTTATGACACTTACCACATATTTTCTGGTATTTTATTTATGTAGCTTTTCTCTCCTTGTTACCTTCTTCACTTCTGTGTACAAGTCCTGTGCTAATCCCAAGGTAGTAATGGAAAACAAGAAACAATTTGCTCCAGCCTGAGACGGGGGCTATGGTCATGTATATTCATACATGCTTAAAATACATAATTTTATATACATAGGCTTTTAATTCTTTTTTTTTTGAGTGGAAGTCTCACTCTGTCACCCAGACTGGAGTGCAGTGGCCGCTTCCGGCCACCGCAGCCTCGACCTGCTGGGCTCTGGCGATCCTTCCGCCTCAGCCTTCCAAGTAGCCGGAATTACAGGCATGCGCTACCACGCCCGGCTGATTTTTTGATTTATTGTAGAGATGAGGTCTCGCTGCCCAGGCGGGTCTCGAACCCGCGGGCTCAGGCAATCCACTCACCTCAGCCTCCCAAAGGCGCGGGATTACAGGCTGAGCCACCGAGCCCGGCTTAATTCTTTTTTTTTTTAATTTTATTATTTGAGTCAGAGTCTTACTCTGTTGCCCAGGCTGAAGTGCATGGCATAATTACAATGATCATTCCTCACAGCAGCCTCAACATTCTGAGCTCAGACAATCCTCCCACCTCAGCCTCCTGAATCGCTGGGACTACAGGCGCATCACATGCCCAATTTTTTTTTTTCTTTTTTGTTTAGAGATGAGGTTTCGCTCTGTTGCCCAGACTGGTCTTGAACTCCTGGGCTTAAGCAACCTGCCCGCCTCGGTCTCCCAAAGTTCTGAGATTAGGCATGTGCCACCGTCCCCGGCCATATATGTTTTTAATTCTTAATCAGCCTTTAATTGGCTGATTTGAGCCATGCCTTGCCTTAACAACCACAAAAAATATCTTTTATTTATTTGTCAGAGATTATTGATTTACAATGGTTTATTAGTATCAAGGATGTATTGATTATCAATCTGGTTTCAGGCATTGTGTGGTGGGGCATTCTTCAGAAATTACCAGACCCCAAAGGGTCCTTGTTCACACACACTTCCAGCCCCTGCAAGCTTCATATACACATGCATAGAAAATGCAGAGAAAACATGTCGCCCTTGTGACCCACATCTTTTTCTTGGTTTCTTCTTCCATCTAAATTCCCTTAAGCTGATTATTTATTAAAGAAAAGAAAGCCTCTGGACTTTGGAGGGTAGGGAAATGCTGGCCAGTTCCTATAAAAACCATCCTTTGTTCTCCAGATTGTTTTAGTAGAAGCAGGTATGCAATCCTATAAACCTGTGAAAGGCCAGCTAGACCAGCTGCCAGGATGCTGTGGCAAGTGGTGAAAACGAGAGATGTCTCTCACCCCTCCAGCTTGAGCTACTAGACTGAGTGAAGTTAAGATGGAGTAATGGATAATGTGACCACAGAAAAGAAAGCCATTTGTTCATTTATTCATTCATTTGTTCATTCATTCCATGTATATTTTTATTAAGCACCTTCTGTGTGTCAAGCCCCCTAATAGACATATGCAGTCATACAAGTAGTCCCTGATATTAATCCCCAGTGATAGTAGAAAGAGAAAGTACAGGGATGAAAAGAAAAGCTCATGAGAGAGCAGAGGAACAGAGAAGAGGACTTGGACATTCATCTAGCTGGAATGAGGTGTAAAACCCAGGAATATTCAAGATATAATTGAGGAGTTCCAGTGTGAGAAACATTCATGAAACGATTGTTCCACTGCACTCAGTAGTACCTAGAGTCCCTAAGAATTGGTACACATTTCAAACATGACTTACTACAAGCATGACTTTTAAAAGGGACATACGTGACTCATGAAGAGCCTTGTTCTATCTACTTTAAATTTTCCATTTGACATATGCATACATTTTTCATTAAGAGGTGATGTTCTCTGAGTGACCAACCACCAATTCACGTAAGGGGTACTTAGACCGCAATTGGCAGAATGTGTATTCTGGTGTCAAGGAAAATACAGCAGGTGCTTCCTTGAAATCCCATGTTAAAAATTAGAATAAAAGCTAAGCACTCCCCAACATATGATATATTTTCCAATTCATATGAGCCAGTAGACCCGTGGGGTCTGTGAAGTGTCCTCAGCTTTGCCATCTGCAGAAAGTAGACTGTAGACATGGGGCCGCCACTCCAGCCATGAGTCAGGAACTCTTGTTCCTCCTGTGGCAGGAGGACTGGGGGGTGACTACAGAAAAGTAAACCAGAACAATCATCACGTGCTCTTTTTCACCCTGTGGCTCTTGAGAAATAGGATTTTATGATAAAAGCATAGAAATGTAGAAATGCCACCAGTGATATGAATTGTTAATTAGATATTCAAAGTCTATCATTCTTAGCTAGAACACTTTTAACCATCTCTTCTAGCCTTATACTATTTGATAAATATGTTACACTTTGCAGTGAGATCAACATGAAGACAGCCCTTCTGTACTCTTGACAAACGGGCACAGATGTAGCAACTTGAGTATCACTGTACCAATAGCTTACCCAGGTTATTTCTCTTCCCTGGGGAAAGTTGGGTGTGGTGCCACTTTATCTCTCCTCTTTTCATAGGAGTCTAATGATTCAAAAACTGTTTAATGATTGTTTCTTAATCCTTAAATTCCTGGGATTCCCAGTGATAGATGTCATTCAAACAAACTGGTTATTGGTGAAAATACTGTGTGCCCTTGGATGTGACTTTACTCCCAGGATAATGTTTCTTGGTGTGTGGTTTTCAGGTGACTTGAATCACCTGAAAATTCTGATTTCTAGACTCCTCCTACAGAGATTCTGATTTCTCAGGGCTGGGGTGGGCCCAGGTGTCAGAACTTTGAACAAGTCCTCAGAGGATTCTAATGCAGATTGAAGTGTGAAAGCTATGAACCTAGAAGGCAAAGAATCGTCCCCTCTTAGTCAATATAGTGAGACCATTCATAGAAACGGAGCTATAATTACATACTCAACACTACGGAATATGTGTGACATACTGAAAGACAATGTAAAACAAATACAGGGTGCCAAAAAAATGTATCCACATTTTAGGTATGATGTTTGATCGTAAGATGGCATTAATCAAATGAATGCTAGCGTGACCATGTGACAGGCAGACAAAGACAATGGAAGCACAGTTGAGCGAACATCATACTACACACTGCTACTGTAATTCAACTCAACTTCAAAGAGTAATGCATAGATAACATCTCTTTAAATATGTGTACATTTTGCAGGGGCACCCCTTATAGCTTGAGAGTATTTGCAAGCTGCCCTACCAAGTTTTTAACAAACACGTGCTGGGTCTTCTGTGTTCACACAGAAAAAGAAGACACGATACTGAGACCTAATAACGAACCTGGTTCTGAACAGGGAATGAAAACCTTTTCTGCTAGACTCTGAGTGTCTCCTTTCTCCTCTGACCTCATCTGCTCTGAGAGCTGGATGTCCTGCAGAGGTCCCAGGCGGGCTTCCTGGAATGCAATTCTCCCTACCCTTAAATAGTTGGAGTTCATTGAAGCTCCAGACAGCTCAGCTGCAGCTGAATTTCTCCAACAGTTCCCTCTGCTGTCCCGGGGGCCTGGCCAGAGATTCCACGGAAGATGCCGTCAGTGAACTGGGTATGGGAGCTTTGCATAGCAACGTAGTAGGGCAGAGGTTTTGGCAAAGCCTCTTCCAGAGAGGTGTTGAAAGAAGAGTGGAGATTTATGTTACTCAATATCTTGACCTCACACAGTGTTTGCTTTGGGTTGTTCAGTGTGAAAGGCAACTTTTGCCCTTCTAAAAAGAAGAAACCTGTAATTCTTGCATATCATATTTGCTCTAACTCAGTAAGAGGGAAAATGCAACTATACGTTTATACAAATAAATCAAGAAATTAATTTTAAACTTTTTATAAAGTTGTCACATTGAGATTTCTTTACAAACTAGTTTCCCCAAAGCACATTTATACTGATTCAATACATAAATATCCCCACATGAAGCAGACATCACTCAGAAGTCACGCTAATGCAAATGACAGAAGTCCAATGCAAACTGGCATGGCTTACATCTTAACACTTAAGTTAATTGTGAATGACTAGCTTCAATCATTGCTGAACTCAGAGGTTCAAGATGTCACAGCATTCCTACTTTCACCCTCGAGGTGTTGAGCTGATGTCACAGAAATCAGTCATTTTATCCATACAAAATGCTTCCCTAACAGTGACAACATGAGACTGGTGGCTTCAGATGCTCATCCTTTCAGCCTGCCAGTCCAGATGAAAGAGATATTGTCTCTTTGAGGGTTCCAACAAAAGTTCTAAATAGTTTCATTGGCTTCATGGAGTCAATATCCATCCCTAATGTATCGCTGTGGATGATATAGTAGATAATATTGATTGTTCAGATCACATGGCCATCTCTAGAGCAACAGCACGAAAGTGGGAGGTCAGCGGTGGTCAAGTCACATGGATCTTAAAGGAAATTCTGTAGTGCTGTTAGCAGGAAAAGAGGGAATAAATACTGCTCAGGCAACTCGCATTCATGTCTGTTTCACAGGTATGCCATGATAAGTAAGTTGTAAGGAAAGCAGCATTTGTGGCATCCACCCTTGTGATGGTTGTCTACTTTGATCTGGTATTCTTTGCTAGAACACTTTTAACCATCTCTTCTTGCTTCATACCATTTGATAAATATGTTACACTTTAGTGCAGTGAGATCAACATGGAGACAGCTCTTCTGCACCCTTGGCAAACAGCCACATATATAGCAACTTGAGTATCGCTGTACCAATAACCTACCCAGGTTATTTCTCTTCCATGGGGAAAGATGGGTATGATGCCACTTTATCTGTCCTTTTTGCATAGGAGTCTGATGATTCAAAAACTGTTTAATGATCGTTTCTTAATCCTTAAATTTCTGGGATTCCCAGTGATAGATGTCATTCAAATAAATTGGTTATTGGTGAAAATACTGTTATCCAGACACATGGCTCTTCAAAGTGAATATTTTCTGTTCTTCACGTTGTATTAACTCTTCAGATTCACTATAATTATTTAAATATATGGAGGGAGAAATCTAATTCTTCTGGGGTACAGAGCATTTCCTCTTTTGTTGGTCTAGCTATTTCCTACTCTCTGACCCTTCTACCCCCAGGTCTCTGATACTTTCTCCTATATATCATTTGGGCAACTGGAACATTAACATTTTCACTAAATAATTGGGCCTGTCTAAGCCTGGGTAATCCAAGTATGTCATGCTTTAAGAAGTTTTAGAATAAATATGATGATGTTTCTAACTATAATTTTTAAGGCTTATAGTTATGGCAGGATGGCTGTGATTTCTTCCCCACAGATGGAAAATGATGCTCCTATCTGTGTAAAGTTGTCTGGTTTACATAATTTCTGGGCAGGTCCCAGCACTTGTACCTGTCAGTCTCCCATGACGTATGCTTTTGTAAGCCGGCCTTAGACCTACGGAGAGGAGCTTGAGATCCAGCGTGTCCAGTTCCGTTTCTCAGCCCTCTGAGCGATGCATCTTTCTTAGTGCTGACATACTCACTGGCCTGCATTATTTAACCAGCTGATCACAGAAAAAAGAACTAGCTAGGCAGCTTCCATTTGCATATAACTTCATTTTAGAATGTACTTTCATGTTCATTATCTCACTTGATTCTCACAACAGATGAGGTCTTATTGTCCTAAATCTGCAGGTAAAGAATAGAGCTTGGAAACCTTCGTGACTTGTGCCAGGTTATGTAACTAAGAAATGGCAGAGTCAGGTCTTGGACTCTGGGCTGTGTCTGTGTTCTTTCCATCACGCCATGGCCTGGAATCCATTCCAGCATTTGCAGACTGTGAGACAGAGCTAAGCATGTGTGAACGACCCACTGCCATCATGTACGTCCATCAAGAGGGCTATGGGGCTGAGGAATGTCTGGGCATATCACTTGGCAGGCATGGGAACTGGACAGAAGTTGACACACTAGGGAGATACTGGAAGGAGGACTGAACCAGTAGGAGACATTTTAAAGGATGTAGGCCTACTCATACTACTGTCTTGGTGTCTAAACCTCTGAAATATTTAAGAGACCCTGATTTTGATTACAAGCTAGTTCTTGTACTATTGTATCATAATTCAAATAAAAGAAGAATTTTCTTTTTTTTGAGTCGGAGTCTTACTGTTGCCCAGGATCACCATCGGCTACCACAGCCTCGACCTGCTGGGTTCGACAATCCTTCCACCTCAGCCTTCCAAGTAGCTGGAACTACAAGCTTGTACTACCACACCCGGCTTTTTTTTTTTTTTTATTGAGACGAGGTGTCACCAAGTTGCCCAGGTTCTTTTTGAACCCCTGAGCTCAGGCAATCCTCTTGCCTCGGTCTCCCAAAGTACTGGGATTATAGGCTTGAGCCACTGCGAAAAGAATAATTTTCATTGACTGTCACTTCTTTCTTAATATGTTAAACTCTAAATATTTATTTGAAGCTTACTTATCCTCAGTGTACTAGTATAAATGAGAGTTTGCTTTTTATTTTGAGCACTTTTATTTATTTTCAGATTTTAATGGAAATTTGGAGCAAATCTTTCCATATCAAAAACATACAAATCAATGGTTTGGATCCCTAAGAACAATTATTCAAAGTCAGCTAACTAATTGTTGGAACTGTGAATTGCAAAAGGAAAATATTTTATCTAACCTCATTTTTGTCTCACTTCAAGAATGTCAATAACAACTGTCACAACTGATATTTTTGAAGTGCTGTAATGTAAAATGGCGTAAGGTTGTCAATTTCACTTATCAGCAAATGAGATGTGACTAGAATTCTGAGGCCTAGCCTGCTATCTTTCCCTTGGTGGTATTATTTTTCTCTCAATTTCCTCACGATGTTGTATTTACAAAGTTAAGTACAGAAAATTCAATTTGAGAGTCTGGAAGCAGATCAAATGGTTTAATGAACTCAGCTTTATTTATATTAGGTGGGGAAATCAAAGCTGAGACTAATAATTTCTGTGCCCATAAAAGAATGAGAGATCTAATTAAGCCCACACAGAGAACCAGGTTAGAGACGGTTTATTTTCCACGTTTCCTGTATGAAATAGTCTTGTCCCATCGCATCAGTTTTCATGTGAACTTTTACCAAGGAAGTGCAGACAGGGGATCACAATGACTATCCTGAGAGGTGGTGGCAAGTAGTATAGTATAGTGTGGTTACACCCCCTAAATCATTGCATCTGGTGTGGCACTGACGCACAGTGATGCCTGTCCTGGATTTTCAGAAAATACTAAGGCAGCTATGAATTTTGTTTTAAAAGAAGACTAGTAACTAGGTAGAAGGCATCATAGTGTCTGCCTCTGGAACAGCTGGAACATTTGGAATTCCGATCTGGCTGCTTCCTGTGAGCAAAGATATCATACATCCAGGGAACAGTCAGTGAAGGGCAATTTCTAAAATGATTAACTGCCTGTAAGAGTGAGTCGGCACCATCATTAGTGTCATTTTCAGTGATATAACTGGATTTTTTTCCCTCCAAATCTCATGTTGAAATGTGACCCCCAGTATTTGAGGTGGGCCCTTGTGGGAGATGAGTAGGTCATGGGGGTGGGACTCTCATGGATGACTTGGTGCCATTCTCAAGGTCATGAGTGAGTACTCTGTTAGTTCACACGAGGGCTGATTATTGAAAAAAGCAGGCACCACCTCCTCCTGCTCCTCTCTTATTTCCGCTCGCATCATGCTGGCTTCCCCTGCATTCCACCATGAGTAAAAGTTTCCTGAGGCCTCACCAGAAGCCACACAGTGCCATGCACAACCACAAGCCACATAAACCTCTTTCCTTATATATCACCCATCCTCAAGTATTTCTTTAGAGCAACACAAAATGGACTAATACATTCAGTCAACGAAGATGGTGATTGAGGGTATTAAAATCATGGCAGGAACTCTAAAATGATGCAGACAACTGATGGAGCACACAACTCACAAACTTTTTGAAATTGAAAAAATAAAACCACAGTAGAATAGTTGATATAGTAATCACAGCCCTCAAAACAATTCCACTGGGAACATGTTAAAATAGCATAATCATTCTTTTTTTCCAGCCTTATCTGCCTAATTCAATCATGGCAGATGCTACCCAAAATATATATCAATGCAGTCTAGGCTCTGCGATGACAGATCCTTGTGAGTAGGATTTATAACCCATCAAACACACTACTTGTGCTAAATCTGGACTTCAGCTCTAGGACCATCCAATTGCTTAGTGTCCAAGGAGCCCAGGTGGGGAGACCACTACACTCTATCAGGGAGTGTTGAATAGCTGAGCCACAAATAGTCTCTATGGATTTTTGCTACCATGAAAACAGGCAGGAAAAACTATTTGATTTAGAGGCTTAATATTAGTTACCCCCTGTGCTTTAAGATTGATGGAAAGAATGCCTCTAAGCAATTTCTAAGTCCTGGATCCGTGTGTATTCTTATTTGCGTGACCTCTGTAATGAAGGCTGAATGCAGACAGCTAAGATTTTGGCTTGGCCTTTATTTGCTTGAAATGGCTAACTCCCATTTTCAGGCTCATAAATCCTGCAAGTGTTTCCACCGTGTGGATTTGTGGAACCCCGCCTCCACTCGTAAGCAACTAAAACTGGGTCACAGATAAGCTTGATTACTTGAGGGGAAACAATTTTGGGAGATGAATACAGTAATTTAGTTTCCCTTAATGTGAGGGGTGAATTTGTTCCAACAGGTTTACAAGTTACAGCTTTAGCCTGCAGCTTTCTGTGTTGCTATTTTAAAATGTCATATTTAAAGGAGACACAATAGCTAAAAATAAGAAAATTTAGGTGTGAAGTCTTGAGTTCTTTGAAAGGAAATTGGGATCCTATGGGTATTTATATAGTTTTTACGCTTTCAATTGTCTCAAGCCTTACTTTGTGTTTTTTTTGTTGTTGTTGTTGAGGGAAAAGGGCAGTTAAAATAGAAGTGATTTATTTTTACCTATTTAAGATCCTAGTATACACTTAAAAACTAATGATTTTTAAGGAAAAGTGATGCTTAAACAGAAACTTTTTTAATAAACAAGCTTATGTGCTGGAGTTTTACTGTTAGTGAAGTCAAAACACTGAAATGGGCTGGGTATTAGATATTAATAGCATATTCAAGCCATGTTTTGTTAAAATCATTATTTGTTAAGGATATTTACCAAAGTATTTGTGAAGTGTACTGTATTGTTTGGAGTTTACTTTAACATACCCCCTCATCAAAATAAAAGTGCAGAGTTCCCCAAATAAAAGCACAGGGTGGGGCAGATTAAGCAAAATTAGCAAAATGTTGGCAATTGTTGAAACTGGTTGATTCTGTTAATGGTTTGTCACACCATTCTCTCTCTACTCTTCTATGTTTAAACTTTTTATCATAAAATTTATTTTTTTTTTAAAAAGGAAGTTGGCCTGGTGAGGTGGCTCACTCCTGTAATCCCAGCACTTTGGGAGGCCGAGGCAGGAGAATAGCTTGAGCCCAGGAGTTGGAGACCAGCCTAGGCAACATATGAGATCTCGTCTCTACAAAATTAAAAATTAAAAAATTAGCTGGATGTGGTGGTGCAAGCCTGTAGTCCCAACTACTCCAGAGGCTGAGCTGTAAGGATCGCCTGAGTCCAGAAGGTCAAGGCTGCAGTGTGCCACTGCACTCCAGCCTGGGCAGCAGATTAAGTCCCTGACTCAAAAATTAAAAAGAAGAAAGAAGAAAATTAAACCCCATAATGTGTGGCTAGATGATAACACAAGTGCTGTGTGCCCTGAATGTGGAGATTAACCTGTTCTGTAGTTCACAAGCTGAGTTAGGAATGAGACTCCAGAGCCTGGGTGAAAGGCAAGGAGGAACTTATGATCATGCAAGGAATGGATGAAGCAGAGGGGACACAGCAGGGATGGAAGCCCTAATGCCAGAGATAGGGTGATGGTGGTATTCGGGTTTAAAGGGGTCTCTTGTTTGGTGTTTGAGGTAGGGTGAATTCCCCTGAATTGTTTCGGGTTGAGTTGCCATATGCTGGGTGAAAGACATTTGGAAATGCTCTCTGGTGTCTGGTTTGGAAATGTAAGTCATAGCCTCACCCATGGCTTCTATCTCTCAACACCCGAAGGATCCTGGGCTGCTCTATACTCTAGGGATGGCTTGGTGGGCAACCACTCAGACTCCCGCAGTCCTCTCTCCTGCAACCATGATCAAACTTTAGAGCTGCATTTTCTCTATTGAAAATTCAAGTGAGGCTACCACTAAAACGCTTTAACTATATATTGCTTTTACCCTTATGACCTAAATGTAATTATTAATAGCTACTTACTACTCATAACCGAACTTTGCAAATTTGAGTTTATCCCTTCACGGTTTCCATCTTATATAATCAGTCTTCTCAACTACATGTTAACATCACTTGGAAAGCTTTCTAGAACTAGTACTGACACACAAGCCTAATCCTAAACCAACTTCTGCGCCCCAGGGCCTTGGGCTCCAGCATGAGTGTGTTCTGAAACTTCCAGCTGTTTCGAACGTGCAGGAGGATTGAGCCACCCCTCTGGAGACAGACACCTGGGTCTACAAAATCTGTTTATCTCAGTTGATTATTTTCTTGGTGATTGTACAACTCAGCAACCCCAAAACTGAGAGGGCATAAGGTACATAAGGTTCTTACACATTCCAAAGAAGTCACCCGGAGGTCCAGCAGGGAAAGACAATGGTTTATTTTTATTTTTATTTTATTATTATTATTACTTTTGAGTTGGAATCTCACTCTGTCACCCAGACTGGAGTGCAGTGGCACGCTCCCGGCCACGGCAGCCTCGACCTGCTGGGCTCTGGCGATCCTTCCACCTCAGCCTTCCAAGTAGCTGGAACTACAAGCGTGCGCTACCACGCCTGGCTATTTTTTGATTTATTGTAGAGTGGAGGTCTCACCAAGTTGCCCGGGTGGGTCTTGAACCCTCAGGCTCAGGCAATCCACTCGCCTCAGCCTCCCAAAGTGATTACAGACTGAGCCACCGAGCCCGGCCAAGACAATGGTTTATTAGAGCTTACAGGAGGAACTGATGGCAGTGAGTTGGTGAGGAAAGGGTCTCCCATGTAGGACCGATGGCAGCAGGTCGGTGCTGAAAGAAACTGCCCTTTGAGGCAGTACAACCAAACAGTTTTATAGGCAAGCAAGTCAGTGAATCAAATTTCTATCCCGTGTTTACAACTGAATTGATTACACGTGATCATCATGTTGCTTTCAACTCTGCCTACACCCTATGACTGGGAATCTGCATATCCTTCGGAGGCCAGCCTTGCCAAGGGCAGCTCCTGAGAGAATGAGGAAATGAGGGAAACAGTCCTCGTCCAGACCATCCCCCCAGTGATTTTTGCCGTTTCCTTTACTGTATATTCAGCCTTGTCTCATGTTGGATGGTCTTGAGAAGAATGGCAATGAAATGGAAGGTCTAAGCATGCTCAGGAAGAAAGCACACGTTAGTTATATCCTGCTTTAGAAAGGGAAGCAGCCTCTGTGTTCCTGAATTGTTTTAGTAGGTTAATACACCCTAAGGTATTGCTCTATTAACTACTCCCTTTTACTCTGCCAACATTTAGGGTCTGAAAACATTAAACCCTTACTTACACCCTCTGTAAATCAGCATTGATTTGTTTCTCTCCTGGGATTTAGCTAAAAGCAGTGCTCAGTCGCATACACAGCTTAAAACAACACCAAATGATTAAGAGATAGAAAGTAAGATTTCCAATCCCTAGAAAATGCCCCTGCACATAAACAGATTTCACAGTCAGGGACACTAGCACTAGTATCCACCAAAACTTGACCTTCGAGTTTTAAAAAAAATTAGTTTGTTGTCTCAGACAGCAGCTGCAGCATGAGTTTTCCATAGCGTTTGCAATGCTGCTGCATGCATCATGGGCCAAAGAGAAGAAATCTTTCCTTTTAGTAGAAGCTATGCCCTTTAAATTTCTTGCCAGGTGAAGTGACAGATGAGACAATTTACATCCACTAAGATTTCAGTAACTCAATGCAATAGCCCTGGCAACAAAATTCTACCAAATGAAAAGCATCAAATTGCACAGAGTGGTGTTCATAGCCAGCGGGTCTCCCCATCGACTTCCCTGGGAATTGTGCCAAAATCAAAGGCTTAAAATTTCCAGGGCTGCTTCTTGGTTATAAACTGCAACTTTTTGAACCCTCATTGGGCTAGAAAAGTTGATGGCAAGTTTTCCTGACCAGCGCTGGCCACCTTGAGGCCATGCCCCATCCATTAACATGGAAGACCAAGGACATATTAAATACAACTGAACTCGATTCCGCATAATTCTTTCTGTCTAGAACATTCTCTTGCTTTTCTGTTCTGTTTCCATTTACTCCTCGTATTCATGTGTCCACCTCCCCCCCCCATTCAGAAAATAACTTGCATAAAAATCGCACTAGTCAAGGCAGAGTCAGGAGCTAGTAAATTGCGGAAGCCATAATGTTGCCTAAGGCAGAAGGAAGCTCTTTAGGCCATGTCTTACCTAAACCAGATTGTTAAGCATTTTAATAGAAATTATCAAAACAGATGTATAAATTTCCAAAAGATGAGGTTTAGTGTAAAAATCAGTAGATTTGTGAACATAGAGTTGAAACAATGGATATCATTACTTTTTTTATTTTTGTGATACCGTTAATTAGAAGTTTTTTAAAAATAAATTCTGATTTTTTTTTTTTTAGAGGTAGAGTCTCACTCCGTCACCCAAGCTGGAGAGTGGTGGTGCAATCACAGCTCACTGCAGCCTCAAACTCCTGCTGGTCTCAAGCGATCCTCCTATCTCAGCCTCCCAAGTAGCTGGCTCTACAGGCTCATGCCACCCCTCCCAACGAACTTTTTTATTTTTATTTTTAAATTTTGTGTAGAGAGAGGATCTCGTTATGTTGCTCAGGCTGATCTGGAACTTTTGGGCCCTAGCGATCCTCTACCTCAGGCTCCCAAAGTGCTGGAATTATAGGCGTGAGTCACCAATCCTATTCAATATTACTACTTTTCAATATACAGGATTTTTCTTGTAGTTGTTGTGAGAGCCATGAAAGAAGAACATGCTGTTGGATAAGAGGGTCTGCTTCATCTGAGCTCCCCATAGCCTGCCACATAGGAAAGACAAAGCCAGTAGTGTTCTCTCTCTGGACCCTTCTGGTGCATGTTCCGAATGGCAGCCTGGGAACCAGGGGCATCACCACTCAGTGACAATGGAAAGAAGCCACACACCCAGCCATTTTCACTTCCACTGCATTTACTCTAGTTACCTGCACTGGTAACCCAAACAGGGAGTTGAAACAAAGCTGTTTTATTATTGTTCTTCTGTGATCAGTCCAGAAACTCTGGACATGCTATTAAGAATAAGGAACAGGCCGGGCACAGTGGCTCAAGCCTGTAATCCCAGCACTTTGGGAGGCCAAAGTGAGGGGATAGCCTGAGCCCATGGGTTCAAGACCAGCCTGGGCAATTTGGCGAGATCTCGTCTCTACAATAGATCAAAAAATTAGCTGAGCGTGGTAGCATGCACTTGCACTTCCAGCTACTTGGAAGGCTGAGGTGGAAGGATTGGCGGAGCCCAGCAGGTCGAGGCTGCGGTGGCTGCGAGTGTGCCACTGCACTCCAGCCTGGGTGACAGAGTAAGACTCCAACTCAAAAAAAAAAGAAAGCACAGCACATGGGACCTGGCAGATTAGTGTGGACATGTGAAAACCCCAGTTCTCAACAAGTCACAAGTGACAAACTTGAAGAGTCAGGCGCAGTGTATTGATGAGATAATCACGAAAATGCCACCTAATAACAATAACAATAACAATTAAGGGCTTACCACTAAGTGCTATTGTGAAGTTGATAGTACTGTTATTATCACTATGCCCATTTTAGAAATTAGAACATTGAGTTACAAAGTAGTTACATAAAATTTGTACCAAGTCACACAGCTCACAAGTGGCCTAGCTGGGCTTTGAACTTGCTCCAGGGTCATTGCTAGCCTTTATGAATCTTCTGTGCCTGACAAACAAGATTAAATATTTGCAAATACTTTAAAGCTGAATAGTATGATGCCAGCAAATAAAATATGAAATATTTCCTTCGAGCAGGGCCCAGAATAATGCCTTGAAAAAAATAAACCAAAGATCATTTGACTGCTTTGTTGCTTTGTAAATATTAATTAAATCTCTGTTTTAAAGTCCTGCCATTTAATTATGAAATAATATATTGTTTTCTATCTTGGTACAATTCCCTTTTTCTACATTCCAACGCAGACCCTGAAAAATGGAAAATTTCAAGACTCAAACCTCTGTTCCTGATAGTGAGGACTAGAAGGAAATAGATACACACTATCAACTGGCTATGACTTGGGATGGATACCTCCTTGGATCAGTGATGGAGGGAAAATGTTCTTTGCTGAAGTCCTTGAGGAGGCTTAGTAGCACCTTGAATGTGAGCACTCCTGAATTCATAGCCGTGTGTGCCGTGAGTGGATTTTGGAGGGGTGTCAAAAAGATCTGACAGGTGACAAAAGATGGTGACATGGAAATGTGTAAGACATAGCTACGAATTCATGTTTTTGTAAAGACAGGCTAACCTCAGCTCTTGAGGTTGCAGTAGGGATACAACCAGAACTCTAACAGGACCAGAAACGAGCTCTTGCTCCACCGGTAATTAGTTGTCTAACTAGAGCAAAGGAAACAATCTCTCAGTCCTCCATTTTCCGATCTGTAAAACAATCAATGGACTAAATAATGGTTATTAACCCCTTTGATTATCTCATAAAAGTTCAGAACTCTTTCTCTTGAGAAATGTGCACACATGAACTCGATGGCATTCTCGGACCCCTAGTCCTCATCGTAGAACCCAGGTTCAAAACTTGTAGGTTGAATCTCACATTCTTGACAAAGCCCCCTTGGGTGATTCTGTTAAGCTGCAGTGCTGAGTAGTTGGCACACGGTGGAGGGAGAGCTTCATCGTTGGGGAGCATGGCAGGGCCAGCCCAGAACATTGGTGGAAATGTGTGGAAACAGCAGGAGAAGGAGGGTCCAGAAGACCGCGAGGCTGGCCAGGATAGGCACTCAGTGGAAAGAGGAAGGTCATTGAAGAGGTGGCTCTGCTCTGTGCTGAGGACAAACTGCAATGAGTTGACAGTTTTGCTCGCAGGGGTGGGGACGCTAAAGGGTCCGACTTGGCTCTGCCACTCAGGGTACTGGTCTCCAGACGTAGTCTACGGTGCTTTATACATTGGTCCAGACTATCTAATCTGGATCTCATGAAGGAAACACTCGGCATTGTCTGAGTGCTCTTTCCCACAGCAGAGCTAGAGGTAAACAGCAGCCAAAGATAAACAAAGAGCATTGCTTTTTCCTGTGTGGTACAATAGTAAGTCTAATTTATTGACAGTATCGTTAGTGGTATCAATAGGGAAGCTCACAAGGAACTTTCCAAAGAAGCTGCCGGCTTCTAAGCTGTACCAAGCCAGCAGACTTTTTTGCTGCTAACGGAGTTTGTTTTCTCTGTCAGGGTTTCTTAAATAGCAGGCTTTGTATGCTGGAAGACACAAGTGACCCACTTGCTTTTTAAAAATTCTTTAAACCAATGAATGGCTGCATTTCAACTTTCCTCTGCTTTTGCTTCTGGTAAAAGAAGTAGAGAGGATGGATTTATGCATAAAGAACAAAGCTGTGCATACTGCTTCTGAATCTCCTTTGAGGCCGTCTGGGTCATGGTTTAGGAAAGGATTCCAACCCAGATCCCTGAAACTCTGAGCCAGTTCCAAATGTTCCTCGTCTCTCTGTATCCAGCTGTCCCCAACAACCCAGATAGAGTGCCAACTCTATGGAGCCAAGGGTGTCCTGGGTGACAGTCCTGGTTTGTGCAAGAAAATTACATTTCCCAAGACCGGCTTCACAATTCCTTCTTGATTGGCTGGCTCTGATATCCTTCAAGTAGATCTTGGTAGCCTTTCATTTTGCCCTTTTCTTCTGTCTCAGCCCTCACCCTGCCCTTAAGCTTATTTTCCCAGTAACAACGCCCATTTGTACAGGACCAGACTTATCCCACACACCAGATCTCTCCTAGTCATGCTGTGATGCCTCGCCCGGCTCCAGTTACGACAGCTCTACCATCAAGGGCCAGCCTCTTTAAACACAACCTGTTCTGAGCTGGCTTACTGTATCACCGTCACGATTGAGCCAAAGTCCAGCTAAAAACAGTCCATTTTTTTCTTTAGTTTTTAATAAATATATGCCATAGGTACATTTCAACTCCCCATTTTATTCCTTCATATGGAGAAAATTGGTGTATATCCTTTTCATTTGTGTTTTTAAATTTTTCACAGACTACATAGAGTAATAATTTATGTGCCTCTCTTAATCAATATAATATTTTAGAGGTTATTCCAAATGATATACATACCTTTAGTTCCCTTACTTAAACTATATTCCTTTATGTCAAACTTTCAATATGATACAATTTATTTTTCCAGTTTATTTGCTATGGATAGGTAGACATAGATTTCCCTGAATGTTTCATTTTTATAAACAGTAGTTCAATGAACACATTTTTGATACATGTGTGCAAAAGTTTCTCTGGAACACATAGCTAGAAATGACATCACTGGACTGCATATAGACATAGCTTAAATATTAGTAGACATTGACAGATTACTGTCAAAAATTGTTACTGCAATTTACACCCCACCAACCATGTTGAAGCATATCCCCAAGTGCTACCAACACATGATAATTTGCCTTTTCAAATAGTTGCCCATTTTTCTCATAGATTGTGTATTTTTTTTATTGATTTTTAGGAGTTTTATATAACTTTTTGCATGGATATAATGATTTGTCGATCAAATATGTTGCAAATATCTGCTTCTAGTCTTTTTTGTCTTTTAAATTCTGTGTATCAAATGAAATATTCAAGTTTGATGTAGTGATATTAACCAATATTTCCCTTTAACACTTGATTAAGAAATTATCTACAGTATTTCAATATCATACTCTTATATTATCTTCTAAAAATATTTAAAATTTTACTTTTTGCATCAAGATATTTTATTTCTCTGGAATGTATATTATGAATGGTGTAAAGAAGGAATCTGCTTTTTAAATAATAATAACCAATTGCCCCAATAGCATTTATTGAGTAATATCTTCTTTTCCCCTTTTATTTGTCATATACTAAAATTGACATTCACATATAGGGTAGGCTCTCTTCTGTTCCATTTGTTTATCCTGCACCAACACCATACTTTTTAGTTACTATATAATATTTCTCCTTTAATCTGTCAGTAATGAAATTATATTGACAAGTATCCAAATGTTAAATCATCTCTGAAATCTTTCAGTAAACTCTTTATTTTGGTTTACTCTTGGATTCAAGTTATTAATATTTAACTTAGATTTTTTTTGCATATATATTTGTAAGCAAGACTGGTTTGTACTGATTCTTTTTCAATGTTTTTGGTCTTTTGGTATCTAATTTATGGTAGCATCAAAAACATGAGATGATGAGAACTGGTACAATTTGTGTAAGATTGGGATATCTACTGCATAAAGATTTAACTTTTGCCTATAAAGCCCACTGACCTTGGAGGTATAATACAAATTTTGACTCTAATATCTTTAATAGTTTTTTGTCTAGCCACATTTTCTATTTTTATTGAGTCACTTTTGAGATTTCTTTCTAGAAAATAGTGTATTTTATCTAATTATTCAAATTTTTAACATAAGATGACTCATATTATTTTCTTATTTCTAAGGTTATATTTGATCTTGTTTTTGATCTTTGTTTTTGATCTTTTTTCTTCAGTCATTAATAATGCCAAAGGTTGTTAGTACCCTTTCAAAGTCACTCTTTAAACTGTAATATTTCATTCATGTAACCAATAAATTTTATTGAGTAACTGCTATATGTGAGACTCTGTTCTAACTGAAAAAATAAAGAATAAACAGATTCTAGGCTGGGCATGGTGGCTCACACCTGTAATCTCAGCACTTTGGGAGGCTGAGGCAGGAGGATTGCTTGAGTCCAGGAGTCCAAGACCAGCCTGAGCAACATAGTGAGATCTTGTCTCTACAAAAATAAAAATAAAAATAATTAGCCAGTCGTGGTGATGCACACCTGTAGTCCCAGCTACTCTGGAGGCTGAGGTGGAAGGATCACCTGAGCCCAGGAGGCTGTGGCTGTGGTGAACTGTGATCGTGCCACTACATGGGATAGTAATAAGGTAATAAACACTGTGGGGAAAAGGGAACAGGGTGAAAAGGATCAGAACTGCTGTGGGGTGGAAGGTGCATGTGGGTTGCAGTTGTAAAGAAGATTTACAGGAGTGTCATGGAAAAGATGAGCATTGAGAAAAGATTTAAAGGAGGCAGGAAAGGTACCCACCTGTGTAAGTATCTGCGAAGTAATATTCCTGGCGGCGGGAACAGCCAGCGCAAAGGAACTGAGGCAGGGGCATGCTGGGAATGTCTAGGGATTGCAGAGAGACCAGTGTGACCAAGAAAAGTGAGTGAGAGGAAGAGGACAGAAGTTATAGAGACGTGGTTGAGTGTCATAACTCTGCATTTACCCTGAGAGGGCTGTGGGGGAAACGACATCATCTGATTTATAGTCTCAAATATAAATGGAAGCAGGGTAGAGGAGTTACAAGGCTACTGCAATGATAGAAGCAAAAGGTGAGTCACTTGGATTGAGGTGGCAGCAGTGGGACTGTAGAGGTGCAGTTGCAGTCATCTCTCTCTGCTGCTTCTGTGGGTTTTTATTCGCTAATGTTGGCTTGCATGCTTACTGTTTGTTGTCTTCTTCCTACTTTCGGTGGTTGAATAATCACCATGTCCTTTCTTCTTTGTTCTGTTAATTGCAAGTAAGTGTTCTTGACTGAGTTTCTTAATTATATAGCATATTATTTTGCTGCCCTTACTAAGTTTCTGTTTTTGGCAACTTGATCTATCAGTGACTGAAAGAAGCAAAATCTCTCATTATGATTATGGATTTTTAATCCTTATATCAGTGCTTTTACCTTATATCAGTGTTCGTATTATATATTTTGAGGCGGTCTTCGTAGGTGCGTATAGATCCCATATTGTTGTATCTTTCAAAGGAAATTGTTCTTTGACCCATTTTTAAAAATCTCTATGAAAGTTTAAAAGCCTTACTTTTTATTTGAATTCATATCAGTATTACTACCCCTGTTGTGGCATTTACTTTAAACCTTATGCGTCATTATTTTAGGTAAATCTCATATGGCATAGATCTGGATTTGTTTAAATCAAATCCCTGTTAGCTATTGAGTTTAATACATTTACATTTACTGTGATTGCTAATAAACTTTGAGTATTTCTGCTAGCTCATTTTGTATTTTCTATGCATTAAGCTTTTTGTTCACTTCTTTTTTGCTTTCTTTCCTTTGGTGTGATTAAGTACTCCACTTTTTTGTTTACTGGTTTGTATGGTTTTTATAAAATACATACACTTAGGAAAAAATTTTAAGTTAATGATGTCTTTAACTTCTTAAAAAAATTTTTTTTTGCCGGGTTTGGTGGCTTAGCCTGTAATCCCGCGCCTTTGGGAGGCTGAGGTGAGTGGATTGCCTCGAGCCCGCGGGTTCGAGACCCGCCTGGGCAGGGAGACCTCATCTCTACAATAAGTCAAAAAATCAGCCGGGCGTGGTAGTGCATGCCTGTAGTTCCGGCTACTCGGAAGGCCGAGGCGGAAGGATCGCCGGAGCCCAGCAGGTCGAGGCTGCGGTGGCTGGGAGCGGCCACTGCACTCCAGTCTGGGCGACAGGGTGAGACTCCAACTCAAAAAAAAAAAAAATCATTCGGGTGTGGTAGCGCATGCCTATAATTCCGGCTACCCGGAAGGCTGAGGCGAAAGGATTGCCGGAGCCCCGCAGGCAAGGCTGTGGTGGCCGGAAGTGGCCACTGCACTCCAGTCTGGGTGACAGAGTGAGGCTCTGATCATGACTCACTGCATCCTCAACCTTCTAAGCTCAAACAATCTCCCACCTTAGCCTCCTAAGTAGCTGAGACTATAGGCACATGCCACCACACCTGGCTATTTTTGGGTTTTTGTTTTCAATTTTTGGTTGTTTTTTTTTTTTTAGAAATATGGTCTCACTATGTTGCCCAGGCTAGTGTCGAATTCCTGGCCTTAAGCAATTCTCTCACTTCAGCCTCCCAAAGTGCTGGGATTTCAAGCATGAGCCCAGCTAGCTTCTTCTTGGATGATACAAGAACCTTTATTTTCTTGTGTGATGATAATTTTTTTATTATAAGCTCTGCTAGAGAAGGGTTTTCTGTAGCAATTTATTGTGCCCTTTGATGTGGCCCTACATAATTTACAGGTTCCAGACCAATTTTGCCTTAATTTCCCAGCTTGATGTTCCTGATCTATATGAACAGTGAATTTGGATGCCACATGTACAAGGTCTGGAGTTCAAATTTCTGACTAATAACTGTTTGCCACTTCCACAGAACAGTGAGCAAAGATTTTTCTGGTTCCCTTTTCGTGATTTTAGCAGCCACATTTGGCTCCTAGATTTCTGCATATAATTCAGTCCCAGTACACTGCAGGCAGAGCCCTTACACCTCCACACAGGCATTAAACCCTGCCCTCCCTGGTTCTGATTATTCTGTGGGCCACGGCACCTCATTTCCATTGACCAATGTGATGCTTTGTTTTTAGCACATGAGAATTTACGGTTCCAAATTTTGAGTTACACTATAAATTTAAAATTTTATTATTCATTTTTTTAAAGCAGTTTATTTGTTTGGAGCAGAGAGGGATTCTCACACATCAGTACTGTCAACGTTACTGACTTGTCCATCCTCCTCATTTTTACTTTAAACTAATATTCAGGCCAGGTGCGGCGACTCAGCCTGTAATCCCAACACTTTGGGAGGCCAAGGTGAGAGGATTGCCTGAGCCCAGGAGTTCGACACCAGCCTGGGCAACTTGGTGAGACCTCGTCTCTACAATAAACCACAAAAACTAGCCAGGCATGGTGGTGTGTGTTTGTAGTTCCAGCTACTTTGATGGGTGAAGCAGAAGGATCGCCTGAGCCCAGCAGGTCAAGGCTGCAGTGGCCATGAGTGTGCCACTGCCCTCTAGCCTGGGCGACAAGTGTGAGACTCCAACTCAAAAAAAAGAAAAAAAAAAAACTAATATTTAAATATTAGTGATACTTTTAACATCCCTGATGCTGCCATATTCAGGGACATTGTTCATTTAAAACTTATTTCTCTCTTATTTCAAGTCACCTAATATTTCAGTTCCTTTATGTAAGGAGAATAAGGTTTAGCATGCAAAAATTCCTAATCAACTGCAGTTTTGTGGCAACTTGATTTTATAATAGTAGATATTATATTTAAAAATTTTAGACTTTGTGCTTACCATTAATTAGAGTGTTTTTAGTAATGTGGGAACAGTGATTGTTTTCTGTCCTCTGACTCTTCCAAAATGCTGCTGGAAGACCAAGGATAGGGTAACCCAGGAGGTTACCCAAGCACTTTGCCGAGGTTTGTGAAAGTCAAGCCAAGGCTGACCAGTCAAGGTCAGTCTAAGTACAAACACATTGCATTTCAATCTAATCAGGTCTGGTTCATAAACTTTTAAGCAGGTTAAAATCTGCATAACACAAAACTCAGGTAAGAGTCTGCCTCTGTAGGTAGACAGAATGAGGTTTTGTGAACATTTAAAAAGAGATTCAAGAAGAATAAAATACCATGGTAGATTATTAACATCAATTCATCTATTTCATTTTTAAAAAGGATGTCTTTTAGAACTTTTATAATGAAGTATTCCATTCTCCCAAAGTCGTCCTCCCATTTAAATAAAGATCCTGAGAGCTTGACCTGATTGCCCATCACAAGAAATGTGGGGAACACAGTGCCCTCATCGTACCTCCATGGAAAGGTGTGCCTGGAATTCCTGTTTCCCCGGGTCCTTCCTCTCCACTCTGCATCTGGCTTTCCTTGGGTGTTTTCTTCTGTCTCCAGTCACACAGATCTTAAACACAGGCTCCTTTTGCTTTGGGGCCTCTTGCCAGTTTTACAAGCACAAGTCCGGGGAAGAAGCAGACAAAAGTGTCATGGGTGTTTTGTTTGACATCCTTGTGTTCAAAGCTTTCCCCTATCACTCGCAATGCAGGGACTTTCTCAATGGTTCTATAGAAATAGAACTGAGCCCTATCCTTTGTCAATTAACCATGTAACCCGTGTGATTGGTAAGCTATTATTATCTTATATTTGTGTTCTTTACTAGCCCAAGTTAGTTAGATCAAATCAAGTAGCACACCTCGACCAACATGTAACCAGGAATGGAATCCAAAAATATCTTGAATTTTTAGTCGTATTGAGCAGTCAGCCTTACTTGGTCATCAGTATCATGGCTGTCCACCTAGTTTTAAATCTTTCTCCATCATCTACTAGCAATGTGACATTAGACAAGTCATTTAACCTCTCTGCTTTTCATCTGAAACATCCAATAATAATAATAGTAATAATAATAGCAACAACAACAATAATAGCCGGGCACTGGGGCTCACGCCTGTAATCCCAGCACTTTGGGAGGCAGAGGCCCAGTCTGGGCAACTTGGTGAGACCTCATCTCTACACAAAAATCAAAATATTAGCCAAGCATGGTGACACGTGCCTGTAGTTCCAACTGCTTGGATGGTTGAGGCAGAAGGTTCGCCTGAGCCCAGCAAGTTGAGGCTGCAATAGCTGTGAGTGTGCCACTGCACTCCAGAGTGGGCAACAGAGTCAAACTCAGACCCCAAAATAATAACTATAATAATTCCTACCTCATATGGATATTTAAGTAATAAAGGAGTCAATACATGTAAAACTCCTAGTAGGCACTATATCCATGTGTTAACCAAGATTCACTTATTTCCACCTCGAGCATTATCTCAAGGAGTGAAGGACAAAAACATGAAGTAAACAGGCTGACAGATTAGGGGTTTCGATCAAACATTGCAGGTATCTGACATTAAAAATAGACTTAAGAAATCACTATGTTTAAACATAGTCTAATATACACCAAATACATAAGGAGGTAGAACGTGTACCCGTAGGTGGGGCTTAATATTCTTTTTCTGGCTCCTTGGAAAGTCTGATAAAAGCAACTTGCTCATTTCAAGAATTATGTTAAAAGACTGCTTCCATGGAGTTTCACAGGATGTGAAGCCTGTCCTTGTACCTCAGATTAAGAATCCCTGGCGTAAGAGTTTCTGGTAGGAAATCAGATGCAAACAAGTAAACAATAAATTATTGTTAAATGTTAAGGGTTATAAAACCCAGTTGACCTCTTTGTCTTTGGGAACTCTGATGGGTCTGGCATTTTACCCTTCTGGCTAGCTAACAAGCTGGTTTCATGGGTGCTGAAAGGTAGGAGAATTGTGCAGCACAGCAAACAGCCTAGCTCCTGTTCCCATCAGTCTCCTTGCCCCCAAGATCCAGCATGGACTCCTGTACGCAGTGGATTTGCCTCACAGCTGAGGATCCCCAAGCATAGAGACCTCTAATCTTTTTTTTTGTTTAAGTCACACATGGAAAACCCCAGTTTTTTTGTTTTTGTTTTGGTGGGGGGGTTTGAGTTAGAATCTCACTCTGTCACCCAAGCTGGAATACAGTGGCACAATCCCAGCTCACTGCAGCCTCAACCTCATGGGCTCAGGTGATCCTTCCACCTTAGCCTCCCAAGTAGCTGGGACTACAGGCGTGCACCATCATGCCTGACTTTTTTTTTTTTTTGAGAACTGAGGTCTCACTTTGTTGCTTAGGCTGGTCTTGAACTCCTATGCCCAAGCAATTCTCTTGCCTCAGCCCCACAAAGTGCTGGGATTACAGGCGAGCCACCATGCCTGGCTAGGAATCCTAGTCTTTTATAACAGATACAAGCAAACCAGCTTGATCTTTGCACTGGAAGAACACATCTTTCTTACACTAGGCAGTAAGAAGGTTTATACTCAGCTCTAGAAGCAAGCACTTTCTCGATCTTCCAAAGGGGTTCATACATTCTTGAAAAGATAGTCCAGGGGGCAACCCCTTTGGGTCCCCTCCCACTGTAGGAGCTTCTCTGTCCTCTCAATAAACCCTACTCTCTCAAAAACAAAACAAAAAAGATAGTCCAGGACAGAAGCTGCAGTGCCTCTCCTGCAAGCCATGCAGAAACAAAGAGACCCGTAGGGAATTGTCTCCCAACATCTGTCCCATCAAGTCAGGGAAGAAAAATATTGACATATGTTAGTCTAAGGAGACTAAAGTTAGATATGTGGATGGATAAATGATGAGTGATCTCTTCGCTGTAATCGGAGGAATAAGAAACAAACAAGCAGAGGCAGTGCCTGCCTCTAGGACACTTGCAGTCTAGGGATAGTGGCAGGCATTAAATAGATAAACTTTAAAATTATTAATTGCAATTTGGATAAACTGCACCAGAGAAAATAAAAAAGATTTATGAGGAAGTGAGGGCCAGCCAGCAGCCCAAACTTCACCTGCATGCAGCCGACTTATGCAGCAAATCCTCACTTGTACCCCACAACTCTAAAATAAATTAAATAAAAAGAAGATTTATGAAATTAAATATCGGGAGACTTGTTCTAGTTTGTGATGTCAAAGAAAGTATCCCTGAGGAAGTAACATTTGAAAAGAAGGCCTAACCCAGTACAGGTTGGTCGTCCCTAATCTGAAAATCTAAACTCTGAAATGTTTCAAAATACAAAACTTCTTGAGTGCTAAGACAATGTCACAAGTAGAAAATTTTGCATCTGACCTCAATGACAGGTCGCAATGAGGTAATTTTATAAAATTACCTTCAGGCTGTGTGTATAAAGTGTGGATATAAAACATGATGAATTTTGTGTTTAGACTTGGGTTCCATCCCCAAGATATTTCATTATGTATATGCAAATATTTCAAGCATTCTAAAATCCAAAAAAAATCAAAATTGAGAAAGTTTCTGGTCCCAAGCATTTCAGCCAATGTAGTGTAGGAATGACCAGGGAAAGAGTAAGAAATACAGTGCTCTAAGGCCAGGCTCGGTGACTCAGCCTGTAATCCCTGCACTTTGGAAGGCCGAAGCGAGTAAATTGCCTGTACCATGGGTTCGAGACCAGCCCTGGAAACTTGGCAAGACCTCGTCTCTACAATAAATCAAAAATTAGCCAGGTGTGGTAGCCCAGCAATTTGACGCTGGGGTGCCAGCCTGGGTGACAGAGTAAGACTCCAACTCAAAAAAAAAAAAAAAAAGAAAAGAAAAGAAATATATTGTTCTGGGTAGAAGGAAGATGCTATTGAATGCAGGAACCCTGTATTTTATTGGAGGAATTATAAGAAAACCAGATTGCTAGATCAGACTCAAATAAGCAAGAGCCAGATCGGCTTTTGGACTTGACTCTGATGGTGATGCAAAGGCAGTGAAGGGTTAAGAAAGAGAATGATCTCATCCTATTGCATTTGTCAAGCCCCTCCCCCCACTGTTGGGTGAGGGTTGGGTTATAGGGGCCAAGGCCAATGCACACAGTGGAATTGAGAGCTTATTGCCATAAGCCAGGTGAGAGGCGACAGGCATCTGACAATAGACAGGGGCAATGTCAATGAAGAAAAGTGAACGGATTCAAAAAGTAATCTTAAAAAGTAGAGTTGTCAGATCTGGGAGATTGATTTGATTTAGAGGGAGAAAAAGAAAGTTGTGGAAGATTCTCAGATTTCTGGCATGGGCAACTGTGCAGGCAGAGTGCCTGGAAGGAATTAACTAGCCCCTTGGGGATTTATCTCATAAATTCGCTTCTATTTCAGTGACAGTGAGCATTTTAGATATATACACACAGGAAACCTGATTCTCTCCAGAGCCCTCAGAACTAACTTTGGTGCAGATGAAAGAAGAGCTGTAGGGAATTGAGATGTCACAGGTACCTCCATGTACAGGGCTTTTTGCTTGAAGTCAAAGAAGGAATACCTTTGTGCTGTCGGTTAAAAATGGCACCTCGGGTTTTCCTACTGCTACCATCCCTTTCAGCCCATATAATTTAAATTGGGGTGTGATACCATCCTTCCCACTCCCTGTGCCAATTCTCATGAGCTGATGATGTCCTTTTCTCATGCTGTCTTGCTACCCATAGACATGCTGAATATATACTTGCTCTTCAACCATATCAAATATTGAGCCTGACGTTGCCAATATGTATGCTATTCCCCAGGATGAAGGAACTATGAGAAGCGTCTTCTTGGAGCACTTAAAATGCAATTGACAAAAATCCAACTCAAGCTAGCATAAGAAAATGTATAGCTCATGTAAGTAAAAACCTTCGGAGCAGGGTAGGATTCAGGCAGACACAAAAGATGTCGTCAGGTACTGTCCTTCTCCATGACGCAGAAAAGGAAGCCACTGGCGGCTGTGGGCTGACATGGTCTATCTGGTTTCCTAATGGAAAATGGAATTGCTTTCCCACCCTGAAAACAGGGAAGATTGTTTGAGTCATGTACTCATCTCTGAGCCAAGGCTCTGATTGTCCACATTGGGTCACATGTTTGCCTCGGCCAGTCTGACCTGAGTTGTATTTGGTTCTGGTTCTAACCTGTTCTCCACAAGAAGTGGGGATGTTATTCCAGAAGGTGAGAAAGGCAAGATGGATGGGCATACATACCAACAGACAAACAGTAGATGTCCACTTCAGATAAGTACCTTGGGAGAGTGGTGAAACATCACAGAATGATGTCAGTACAGGCACATGTAGAATTATAGACCTGGAAGATCAAAACAACATACACAGACGTAAGATGAAGAAAAGGTCATTGGGCACGAATACACATGAAAAGATGGAAAGACTGCAGTGGGTTGCTTGTGAATCAGTAGGTGTCAACGTTTTAAAAACAAGGAAATACAAGGATGAATAAAAGCTGTATGCAGAATATGGGAGTGCTGATTTAATGTTGCTGCTTCACTAGTTTTCAGTTAGATCTTTGTATAGCAGGTGGGACTAAGGAAAAAGACTGAAAACAGACTGGGTGCAATGACTCATACTTGTAATCCTAGTATTTTGGGAGGCCGAGGTGGAAGGATTGCTTGAGTCCAGGAGTTCAAGACCAGCCTGAACAACATAGTGAGACCTCATCTTTACAAAAAAAAAAATTTAACTGGACATGGTGGCATACTCCTATAGTCCCAGCTGCTTGGGAGGCTGAGGCAAAAGCATCACCTGCGCCTTGGAGATTGAGCCTGCGGTGAATCACGATTGTGCCACTGCACTCCAGCCTGAGCAACAGAGTGAGATCCAGACTCAAAAAAAACAGACTGAAAGCAACTGGAAAAGAGCCAGAAGAATTCTGTGAAGATGAGTAATGGATAGAAAATGCAATTTAAAAAATAATAAATATGTCTGTAGTGCTTTGTGCAAAATAAAGTCTTTTGAGGGGGATAAAAGATATAAAATTATGGCAATAGTAAAAGAAAAATAAATGCTTTTACATATATGGCTCTAATTCAGAAAAAAGCAACTATTTTTCTTTTTGTATCCATACTCAAGTTTGAGCAGAAGCATGAAACATTTATATTAAAGAATGTTTCCTTAACTGGAAGTTAATAGTTGGTGGAATGAATTTTGAGGCTTCTCTGGAATCTTTTAAAATAGCTTTCCTGGCTGGCTGTGGTGGTTCACGCCTATAATCGTAGCATTTGGGGAGGCTGAGGTGGGAGGATGGCTTGAGGTCAGGAGTTCAAGACCAGCCTAGGCAACACAGTGACACCTCTTTTCTACAAAAATAAAAATAAAAAAAGAAGCCAGGCACAGTGGCACAAGTCTATAGTCCCAGGAACTTGGGAGGCTGAGGCAGAAGGATCGCCTGAGCCCAAGAGGTCAAGGCTGCGGTGAACCATGATTGTGTCACTGCACTCCAGCCTGGGCAACAGAGACCCCAACTCAAAAATAAAATAAAATTGCATTACTTCTCCTATGCCTGGCCTTTGGCGGGCCTGCGCTGCTCAAAGGTAGTGGCCAGTCAGATGACTAAAGGGTTCATGCAGTCACAGGGATCATATATTGTACAAATTTACATCTTAGGTGCTGGAGAATAATAGATTCTAAAATATTTGCTGAGTAATTGTGTGTTGATATTAATTTGTATATTCACTCAGTTGTTAATATCTGTGCATGGGATCTGTTTTGTGTATCTACCAAACAAATATATTTATACTAGTGCTATTATCTAAACATAGCAGACCCCCAGGCTGCCAGCCTTCCAGCTAATGTGTTTTCAGTGAGTAGAAGTTAGATGTGCTACTGATCCAAGAAAAAGATAATGACTCACTCACTCACTCATAAGGAAACCTTGAACAATTTTCATAATACTATAAGAAAGGTATTGGCAGTAGTGAGAAACTGCCGGGGGGGGGCACACCTTGTCAACAAGGGTACCTGCATAATGATCATTTGTATACCTAAATCTGAATTGTACCCCACATCTTTAAAATTAAAAAAAATTTTTTTAAGATAATGACAATGCAATACTAATATAATTTTCAGTTACCTGCAATTTTTAAATTACCTAATTCATTGTCTACTATCATCAACTAAGAGTTTATTTTAAGAAAAATAATGAAAGATGAGGTTTACTAATATTGTAAGTTACACTGAATAAAAAGCACATGGTCCTCACGCCTTTATGAATAGACTCAATATCGAATCCAGGTCAAAATAGAATTTGGGTTCAGCAAAGAAACTTAAGGTCCATCTTCTCCCCAATCTCCTCTTCTTCTCTAGCAGCCTCAGTATTTAAGTGATCATGAGACAGAGGCTGGGCTGTGCTAAGTGACTTGCCCAATGTGGAAACACCTATCTAGGCAGAAACCAAACTAGAACCTACTTGAAAGAGGAACATTTCCTGAAAGTTTTCAGAGGCAGGATATTGATTTCAATTGGTTAATATAATCTCAACCTTCATACCGCTGTGAGACTCAACTGATTAGTCACTTTCTGAGTGATTACTGAGAAGAGTGCTTGGCATTTAGTAAGCAATATTTGCATGTTAGGCATTTTTATAGTTGTTCCTATCTCTAAGTTTTGCATTTGCTGTCTCTCCTTTCTGGAACATTCATTCAGGCATTCACTTGACATGCTGTCTTCAAATGTCACTCCTCAGAGAGGCCTTTTCTGTCCAACTTTTTCACTCTTCATTCCTATTTGCTGCCCTTTTTTAAAAGCACTGCTTACCACCCAATATTATATTTTATACTTATTTAATATTTTTCATTCTGTTTCTGCAAAGAGAGTGTAATCTTAGGGAGGTCTTTTGTGAAGGACTGTAGCCTAGTGTCACAAACAGCATTATACATTTATATTATGTTATATTATATTATATTGTGCTTAACAGGTATTTGGTGAATAAATGGTTGAAGAAATTTGTGAATGAATGGATGCAGAAGTTATCCTAGAAAGATATTTACATTAGAATGCATTTCTGTAGATATAACTGTAGATTCATCTATCAGAACTCTAGAGCACAAAATAATCACAACTACTCCAAAATGAATTAGGTCCTGGCTTAGGCCATGCTTGCAATGAGTCTAAGCATACTGTTCAACACTCACGAGTATCTGTAGTGATTAATAACACAAGACTGATCCTTCTGTTTGACTTCTCAAGGTCAATTTTGTTTCCAGTATAAATGAAATTAAATATACACTTGAAGCAGGAAAAGTAAGTGCTACAAGTTTAAAGATTTAAGATATTTCTTCACCCACAAAGATGGCAATATTTCTATTACCAGTAAAAAAAAAAAGTTGGCTTTTTAAGTTATAATCACTTAATATGCATTTTTAACAGTATTAACTATTAAAATATGATCTCCTTTTCAATTTTGAATCATTCAACAAGGGTGGTTAGAGCTGTTGCTTTACTTGACCACACAGCACAGTTGAAGTAGCCAACAACCCCTTCATCTAAGCAGGTTAAGTGAAAATGGAGAAAGTCAGAAAAGTGGAAGACCTTCGAACGTGCATCAGAATTGCATTGGCTTTGATACTGTTATTTCAATCTTGTCAAATAAAAATAAATTGACTTTGCCTTTTGAAATTTTATTTAGGTACAGATTAGCAGGGCCCTAAAGATAAAAGAACAAATGTTTCTTCTCTTTTGAACCTTTAATAGGCACCAACATGCCTAGCACTGAGCAGAATACAAAAACGTGTATGCCCAAGCAGTGATCTTGAAAAGCTTATGGTCTGCCTGGAGCAGCAAGACTCAAAAACCCTAAGGGATCAGCACGTATCAGTCAATCATTAGTTTCTACAGAAATTAGATGAAGGAAAGACCATGGTGGGTGACTGAGGTCAAACAAGAATTTGAGGAAAGCAATGTTTTCACTGATGAAAAGCATTTTACTAGGCAGTTGGGAAGAAGAGAACATTCCGCGCATGAAGCACACCTTAAGCAAAGATAAAAATGGGCAAATGAATATGACCAAGACATGGCCTAGACTAGGAATCATCCAATAGTCAGAACATATCCTGCTTGCGCATTGATACCTTATACATGTCAATATCGCCTTCTTCTGACTGGATCTCTACGCCTGTCTGGGAAGTTTCCCAATGAATACTGGACATGCACTCTAGTGATCTGGAAATTTTTTAACTTGAAAAAATTCATTATGTGTCTAGCCATATTTGGTTAAGGGTCTTTTGATCAGAAATAAAAGGAATCCACCCAAGCTAAATCTGTAAAGAGAGATACTCTTGTAAAGATGCAAGGGTCTCATGGAAATCAGAGGCAAACAAGATTCTCATGGAAATCAAAATACAGCTAGGTCTGTAGTTTGATAGGTCTGTGACCAAATAGCTTTTAGTAAAATTCAGTATGAGAATGACCCGTCTCAGACCTCATCAGTCAACATTTGGTGAGTATTGTAGAGTAAAATCATACTGATCTGGGAAGATTTGAGCTTAGCTTCCATACCTAATAACCATGGGCAAGTTCCTTAGCCGAATAACCCCCTGGCTGTTATAAAAGTGATAATAATATCTATGATATAGATACTTTTTCCCCTTTACTGGTAACTAATGTGTTAGAATTCATGAAATCTTATCAGAAGACAATCCTATTTTGTAACTCACTGGTTTTTTAATAATTTGTTTAATAGACGTCTTCCCACCTTGGATAAAACCCAGACAAACCAAGGCTTTCTTGAAACTTCTAATAATTCTTAGGAAATAGAAAGTCCTGTGGTTACTTTAAATCACAAAGACAGTCTTGATTCAATTATATAAAAGTCCAGTCTCATGGAATTGTCAAAGTTGCTAATTTTACTCAGAACTACCATCCTAACAGTGAGGACTTGCAGAGGCATGAAGCTTGCAGATAGGGAAGAGGGTGTCATTAGCCTCTTTCTCACTGCTGCTTTTCACCTCTGATAATTTTTATTTCTGGCTTTCCAGGATTGGGACGTAGGGAGGGAGGATAAGGAAGAAAGTCAGGAAAATACTGGTATATTTATTTAATTGGTACGGTCCTAAGTTGGCTGCTATCCTTGGGACAGTTGCTTATAATTTGCACAGTCACTAGCAACCCAAGGCCTTCAGTCTTTCTCTGCTAAGGCCTACTGGCCCTTCTAGGAGCTTCTACTGTACAAGAGAAGCATCATATCATGCCAGCCCTCTCTTGTACAGTGTTCTGGAATCATCAATATAATACTTTGACCCAGTAAGTTTAGAAATGCAGGTTTACCCAACCCAACCTCCTTATCTTCGAGCTATTACTAGAATAGTAAGTCAGCCCTTCTCTCACCTCTTAGATTTTCCAAATGGGAGTCCATCTCCATCTCCATCTCCAGCTCCAGAGGACACACAGTTGGCTTTACACAGCTCAGTTGTAGCTGTCTCATTCTTTCTCTTCTTCTTACATACACACAAATAAATAAATGAAACTCCTCCTTTTCTAAACATCATTTCTCTTTCCCTGACTGTTTAGTACCCTCGACGCATGAAGACCTTCAGAGATCTCTGGCCTCTTGTGGGCCATGTATTTTCACAAGTTTCTTCATTCCTTTCTGCCTTCTACCTTACTTTGATATCTGATACCTTAAGGTCCTGACCAAAACTTCCAGTTTAAGAACAAAATTTGTCTACTTTTGTAAAATGATTTGAATAGTGAAAATCACAAAAAAAGTGACAGCTTGTTTGCATCGTCAGTAGTTAGCCAGTCCTAGCAGAAGGTTATTTTACTCTAATTTGCCTGAAATTTCATTAAACCACTGCAGATGGGTGAAGGCAACTGAATTATAATCAAGTTATTTAAAAATTCACATTTGTTGATGAGGTTTTCACATTATAGACTATACTTACAGTAAATTCTGCTTTTACGTTAAAAAAAAAACTAGACCAAGACCACTGAGCTGAATCAATTGGTAATTATCCACGTTAGCAAAATACATTTTTAAAGTGATATGTTTTAAAGATTTAAAAATAATTTCTAGATAAACTGTTAAACCTTTCCCCCCTTCCTATAGAATTTATCTGACACCACACAAGTGTTAGTAATAAATAACAATTATATTATTCTCAACTTGCTGTCTATTGGAAAGCACATGATGATATTGCAATTTCCTTCATCAAACTGTTAGAATAATGGGTTGTGAAACACTTAGGAGAGTGTAGGAGGCAAACCGAGTTGAAAAAAGTATAAACTGGCTGGGCACAGTGGCTCGTGCCTGTAATCCCAGCACTTTTGGAGACCGAGGCGAGAGAATTGCTTGAGCCCGGGAGCTTGAGACCAGCCAGGGCAACATACGCAAGACCTCATCTTAACAAAAAGTTTAAAAAATGAGCCTGGCCAGGTTCAGTGGCTCAGCATGTAATCCCAGCACTTTGGGAGGCCGAGGTGAGTGAATTGCCTGAGCCTGCGGGTTTGATACCAGTCCGGGCAACTTGGTGAGACTTCATCTCTACAATACATCAAAAATTAACCAGGCCTGGTAGTGTGCACCTGTAGTTCCATCTACTTGGAAGGCTGAGGCGGAAGGATCGCTGGAGCCCAGCAGGTTGACGCTGGGGTGGCCATGAGTGTGCCACTGCACTGCAGCCTGGGCTACAGAGTGAGACTCCAATCCCACCCCCCCCAAAACATGAGCCTAAAAGGTCAAGGCTGCAGTACCACTGTACTCCAGTCTGAGTGACAGAGTGAAACCCTAATTTATTAAAAAAAAAAAAAAAAAAAAAGATTATAAACTGGTGTTTAAAAGACCTTGTAAGATTTTTTAATTTTAATATTTGAAAATTAATTAGGAAATATTAATGATTTGTTGTACATCCAAGTTAGCAATGATGGGGAATGTGTAATTAATTTCTACGTATTACTTATGCCAGGATGACTTTTAGAGATGATGAAACATCACTTGCAATGGCAGTGAAGGTGAAAGTTGGGTTTTTCCAGGAGGTGATATGCTTAGGACTTTCCCTTTTCTTCCAGTTCATGTATTTCCACATGTTCACCATTTCCTGGGTCTGACTCTCTATGTTTGTGTGTTTGTTTGTTTATTTATTTATTTATTTTTTGAGTTGGAGTCTCACTCTGTCGCCCAGACTGGAGAGCAGTGGCCGCTCCCAGCCACCGCAGCCTCGACCTGCTGGGCTCCAGCGATCCTTCTGCCTCAGCCTTCAGAGTAGCCAGAATTACAGGCACGCATTACCACGCCCGGCTAATTTTTTGATTTATTGTAGAGATGAGGTCTCGCCTGCCCAGGCGGGTCTCGAACCCGCAGGCTCAGGCAATCCACTCACCTCAGCCTCCCAAAGGCGCGGGATTACAGGCTGAGCCACCGAGCCCAGCTTGTTTGTGTGTTTATTTATGGACTTTTTGGGCCAACTCTCTATGCTTAAAAGCATTGTCTGATACTCTAGGATGAAGTCTAGGCTGAGTGGCTTTTCACACCTAGGATCACAGCAAATTATTCCAGTGTTAAAAGAAGTCTTATTCTTAACTTTCCATATGATGGTCTACTGGGAACACAACATCCATTTGAAATAAAGAAAGAAAGAAATTAAGTAAATACATGAATATTACCCTAAATGGCCACATGTGGATACCTGAAACAAATATTATCCTCAATGTAATTCTGGATAGCTTGTTTTTAGACACTGAGATTTAAGGGATGACTATAACCAAATAAAATGAATATTTTTTTCGAGTCGGAGTCTCACTCTGTCACCCAGGCTAGAGTGCAGTGGCACGGTCACGGCCACTGCAGCCTCAAACTGCTGGGCTCAGGCAGTCTTTCCGCCTCAGCCTTCCAGGTAGCCGGAACTACAGGCGTGCACCACCACACCTGGCTAATTTTTCTTGATTTATTATAGAGATGAGGGCTTGCCAAGTTGCCCAGACTGGTCTCGAACCCATGGGCTCAGGCAGTCCTCTCTCCTCAGCCTCCCAAAGTGCTGGGATTATAGGCATGAGCCACCGTGCCCGGCTGTAAGACGGATTTTAATACGAAAGAAAGGGGGCTCGCGCTTCCGTGGTTCCCGCGGTCGGTCCGCGGGGCCTGCGCCGGGCCCTGTCGGGCCTGACGGTGCGGTTGTCACGCTGCGCTGCGGCCCGCGGCTCGC